>NC_135537.1:181452689-181700189 GCF_045843805.1 Urocitellus parryii | reverse complement strand
GCTAAGTTGCTGAGGCTGGCTCTGAACTCGAGATCCTCCTGCCTCAGCCTCCTGAGCCACTGGGATCACAGGCGTGTGCTATTGTGTCTGCCTTCTGAGTTTTAATGTTAATAATGAGATCGTAGTTCCCTAGGGCTGCCAAAGTAACACAGGCCTGTTCTCCTCGTCCCAGAAGCCAGAAGTCAAGGTCAAGGCCATGGCCACCTCCCCAGGGCTGTGAGGAACCGTCCTGTCCCAGGCCTCCCCGTGGCTTACAGTCCCGGGGCTTCTCCGCCTCCTCCCCCGTGGGTCTCAGAATGTCACTGTGCAAGGTTGCCAGGTGCAGTGGTTTAGGGTCACCACAGTGACCTTGTTTTAACCTGTCACCTCTGCAGTGCTCTCTCTGTAAGGTCACTTCTGAGGTCCCGGGGGCTGGCACTTCTAGAGTGAATTTTAGGAAACACATTTTAACCCATACCACCTGGAAACATGTTGTCAGAAAGCAAGCACTGAGGTGATTCAGAGCGGGGTTTTAATTTATTATGCGTTATGTTAAGGCAGGCCCAGGCCATGGCAGAAGATGCACCTGTGTTTCTGGCTCAGGTGATTTAAGGGACATGTGCTATTTGTACCTCTGAGTGTGTTTCATGCTCTTTTTTCAGTGCTGGGGACCCAGGGCCTTGCACTCTACCTCTGAGCTATGCCTCAAACCCCAAAAAGGTCTTTAGAGTTTAAAGTTCTCGGGTTTTCCTCTCCTTGTTTGCTGGCAAGCAGGGGTTGGGAAGTGGGTTTATCTCAGTGAAAGAGCATGTAATTGTCTTACAAGGATGAACGTTCCTGGCTAATGCCCAACAGACCACCCTGGTTTGTCCACAAGTGCCAGCACTGTTCCGGAACCATCTGGGAGGGGTGTCCTTGCACCAGGTGTCCGGGCGAGGATGGAGGGCTCCGAGTGGGTCTCTGCACGGAGCAGCTGCAGGAGTGGGAGCCTGCGGCCTGCACTGAACCTGGTTTTGGAGACGCCTTCCAGCACCTTCTTCTGATCATCCTCCGCGGGGGCAGCCGGTCCTCACTTGAGCTGGGTTTTGATTTGGGGAAGCAGCTGAATGAGAGCAGTTTGCATCCGGGACTGTGAGTGTGCCACTGCAGGGCAGAGGACCCCAGGGGCTGCACCCCGCCTCAGCGGGGTGTGTCTCCAGAAAAGTCACTATTGTCTACGCAGCTTGTGTTCTGTTTCTACTGGGCATGGCCGGCCTGAGAGAGGGGACCCTTGTGTCCTGTGGCTTGTTGAGGACCTTGGAATTCCTTTTTCCTCCCCTTTCTATAGGTGCGCTGTGTTCCTGCGGGCGGGTGGGAGCTGTTGTCGTGTTGTCACGTATTGCGACACAGTGTGATGACATTGTCCCTCCCTCTCGCCCCCTCCCGGCCCTCTCCTCCACTCACTGACCCTGATTTCCAGGAGTCTGCCTCCGTCCTCCTTTTCCTTTCCCTCCCTGACTTCCACTGCTGAGAGAAGGCCCAGGCTGACTGAACGTGGCTGATGTGGGTGGACACGGTGTCCTCGGGCTCCTCCGTTCTCCTTCAGGTGTCGGAGGAATCTCCTTCTTCCTTATGGCCTGAGCTCCACTGGGAGGGTGCGCGTTGCTGGACCCATGGATCCATCGACGGCACCGAGTCAGACCGCTGGGGATCGTGCGGCTGCGGCTTGGGTGTGCGGACTTTGTCCCCAGGGTGAACACCCAGGAGTGGGGCAGGGGGCCCTGAGCTGGCTCCGGGCCAACTGAACTTGTGACTCTGAGGGACTCCTGAATTCTGGGGCTACTCTGGGCAGCAGAGGCCCTGTTAGCACGAGGAGTGTCCTCAGACGGTTACTGGGAAATAGGACGCAGTTTCTGGCGTGAGTTTTTAAAAAGGTCCGTGAGTTGGTGGCCGTCGGTCAGAGTGTGCGATGGCGTGTCTAGACACCGAGGACACGATGGGGTGAGGGATGTCCCTCGGCCAGGAGTGGCCAGAGGGCTTCCTGGAGACGGGCTGGGAAGTGAGAGTCATGAGAACTCTGGGCCTGAGGGTTTGTGATGGCCCTGTCACCGGCAGACCTCAGATTTATTGTCTGGGGCCACTCTGCAAGGTGGAGTCGGAGGTCAGGCAGAGACACCTGGACTGGCCGGCTGGAAGGCTTTCCCCCGGCCCTTTGCAGAGCGAGTTTGCTGGCCCCTCTGCTGGCCACACTGGGGTAGGGAGAGGGCTGGGAAGGGCTGGGCCAGGGGAACCACGTGGATGGGAATCCTGGACGGAGTCCAGTTCTGAGAGGAGATGTCCGTGGCTCAGGGCTGGGAGGTGAGGTCCTGGGCTGGGTCCTGACCCCCAGGGCAGGTGACGTTCAAAGGTGACACTGGTGTCGGGAACTCTGGCCACGGTGAAGCCAAAGTGGTGGGCCTTTTGGTGGGTGCAGGATTGCAGGATGGGGAGGGCACCCGGGGCCGCGGAGAGGGCTAGAATAGTGTGTTTGAGGAGTCAGGGGCCAGGCAGGTGCCGGGGGACTGGGAATGTGTGAGCGGGACCGGGGGAGGCTGGAGGTCCCGGAGGTGGCTCTGTCCACTGTGCCTCCCAGCCTCCCACGGGGCCTCCTGCTGAGCCAGGGGAACCCTGCCCCCCCTCGCCCCAGCGTGTGTCCAGTTGCTGGAGGTGAAGACTTGGTTTAGGGAACTGCCTCAGGCAGCTCAGAGTTTTGGGGACGTGTGGAAGACGCAGAGCTCCCATCCATCGTGGTGTTCAGACTTTGTCTTATGACGCCAGCTGCACGTGAGAGTGCCAGCTGTGCCCAAGCCCCTTCTCTGAGCTCATTCGCCTGGTGAACTTCCTTCCCTGTCCTCCCCAAACTGAAGCTTCATGCCCGCCAAACACCCTGCCGCTTCCGCCCCTCGCAGCCCTCGGCCACCCTGCCGGGCTTTCTGTGTCTGCGATGACGTGGGGACCTCCTGTGAGTGGGATCCCAGCAGTCGCCTCCGTCTGGCCTTTGGCTGTGTGCCACGTGTCAGTGAATGACGGACCACCGTACGTGGGGGTCCGCGGGATCCTGTTGCCCGTAAGGTGTGGCTGGCCCGGCTGTGTGACTCCACCATGTTCAGACCACGGCAGAATTGCCCGATGGCACACTTCCCAGAATGTGTCCCAGTGGTTAAGTGACACGTGGGCTCTTCCGCTCAGCACCGCGTCCTCGAGTTCGTCTGCCCGGTGGCAAGTGCCAAAACTTCCTTCCTTTTCAAGGCTGAATGACGTTCCGTGGCACCACATCTGCTCCTCTGTTTCCAGCCGGTAGTCTTATCATATTGCATCAGGCCTTTTCTTTGAGAGAGGAGGTTGGAGCCCCTCTGGGTCCTTCCCACCCCCGCCACTCCCCCCCCCCCGTGTGCTCCACCTGAGCTGTCAGTGCTGGACACCCACAGCCCATGGCCATCATGCAGCACAGCTGCTCCCTGTCCCTTCTGCGCAGAGGCGTGCCTGTGGTCCTCGGTGCTGGGCTTGGTGTGCACGCCTGGGCACCATCGTGGGAGCCTCTGGTTGGTTCTCATAGCTGCTGTGGGACTTGGGCTGGTCCTGCAGCCACAGCGTCCTCGCGGGCATCTCCTAGCGCCAGGCCACACGTCTGTTCTCCTCGGCTCACATCACGTAGGCCAGCTTCTCAGCTGTTGGTCTCACTGCACTCCCCAAAAATCCCTGGGTGGGCTGAGGATATCCGAGGTGGAGACGCACGGATTCCCGGGGCCCGAGGAACGTCCTGACGCGGCAACGTGGCCTGCTGGAGCGTTCTGGTTTCCAGTGGCCGACTGTGAGCTGCGGCTGCCGTCGCCCAGGGTCACAAGAGTGTTGTTTGTGCCGGACGTCCCTGGCCTGGGAGAGACCCAAATTCGATTTGAGGAACTGTCTCTGCTGGAAGCATCATCAGCTTTTCAGCAGGATAAAGTCAAACTGTGGTGAGCCGGGCCCGTGCCTTATGCCCCAGGTTGCCAGAGCCGCAGGGGCGTCCGGAGAGCAGACACTCCCTGCCCAGCGCCCGGCCTCCCCGTGCTGTGGACAGGGCATGTTCTTTCTCTCTTGTGCTGGCCCAGGCCCACTGAATGGACTTGAGTCCCCTACGCATACGGCTGGACACACTTTGGAAACCGTCAGGTCACTTCCTGGAGGTCTCAGCAGAGCCAGATCTGCCGCCCAGATGGCCACCCGGGTCGGTGCAGGCAAGAGTCCGTGCCAGCGCCTCCTGCCCACACCCGCCCTGACTGGGGTGTCCCCTGGCTGCCCTCGCCTTCCGCCAGGCTGTTGGGTGCTGGGTTTTGTCTGAAATCTGTTTCCTTGTGTGTCGGCTCTCTGGTTTTCCCCTGTGACTCGCCCATTTTCTCCATTTCTGCTCTTGATGAGGACTTTGGAGTTCTTTATATTTTCCTTCCTTCCTTCCTAGGGGATTGAACTCAGGGGCGCTCCACCACTGAGCCTCATCCCAGCCCTGTTCTGTACTCTGTTTAGAGACGGGGTCTCCCTGGGCTGCCTAGCACCTGGCCTTCGCCGAGGCTGGCTTTGGACCTGGGATGCTGCTCGGCCTCCCGAGCGGCTGGGGTTGTAGACGTGCACTGCGCCCGACCTGCTGTCCTTTGTATTTTCTAGACCGTGGTCTTCTTGTTTCTAGTTTACTTTTTAATAAATGAATCGGATGAAAACTCTGTTCCTTCAGTATTTGTGAGGCCCCTGGCAGGGGGATGCCAGGGAACACCTGAGGTGGGGGTGGGGGCTCTGGGAGGGTGGGCTGGAGTTGGGGTGCAAAGTAGGGAGGGGAGTCGGTGCTGACACGGGCAAGCAGGAATCCTCGGTCTTGGTGAGGTCACTGCTCGGGGCCAGAATTCCTTCAGCCCAGGGGTTCCCTGTGGGGGCGATTTGACTTCCCGTTCCTGGGGGCAGTTGGCAATGTCTGCAGACGCTTTGGGTGGTTGTCCCGGGAAGGTGCAGGGTGCTGCTCGGCACCTGCAAGGCCCAGGATGGCCCCCAGGACAAAGGGTGACCCCTCTGGGGAGGAGACCCCCTCCCATGATCAGCCAGCATCGTGGGAGCCTGTGGCGTGAGGCCGGATGCAGCCCCAGCCCAGGGACGCCCACCGTGTCCACAGCCCTGACGGCCAGCACCCCCTCTCTTCCTCCCCAGGCAGGTCTTGGCGAGCCCCACCTGGGCCACAGCTCGCGGAGGATGGAAACACGTGCCCGGCCATGTCTCTGGGCCGCCTCCTTCGCCGGGCCTCCTCCAGAGCCTCGGACCTCCTGACCCTCACCCCTGGTGGCAGTGGTGGGTCCCCCGCGGTCCTGGATGGAGAGATCATCTACTCCAAGAACAATGTCTGTGTGCACCCCCCCGAGGGCCTGCAGGGGCTGGGGGAGCACCACCCAGGTGAGCCGGTGGGGGGCCTGGGGCCAGGGGTGCAGACCCTGGGCAGCCATGGGCGCTTGGGCTCTGCCTGGGCTCCCCCAAAGGGAACCACTGGCTCTGCGGGTGGCGGCAAGGAGGGGACCTGGCCAGACCCTCTGTGTTGGAACTCCAGGTGACCTGCCCACATTCTCGGGCATTCTCCTGGTCCCTGGGGCGGGAAACTCCTTCCTGTGGTGACAGGGACTTTGTCATCTTCTGCAGAGCCACAGAGAAAGAGACTGTTTGGTTTCTTGTTCTGCAGGGCGGGGCTAGGCTCTGAGCCAGGGCCCTGAAGGGCCGAGGGCCACCGCTCATGAGAAGGACGAGAGCATCGGTTGCCTTCCCCGAAGGCAGTCTGGGGGCATTAGGTCCAGCTCTTGGGCAGGCCAGGGGAGTCCTGCAGCCTGCGGCCCCTGGGCAGGAACAGAGTATGTGCAGTGACAGTGGAGGCCTCATGCTCCTTTGCCGTTCATGCAGGTGACCCGCGACAAGGGAGTGTGTGGCCATTTCTCTGTTGCTTGACCATCTGCACCATGGCCTCACTCAGTGGCTGGAGCCGCAGTGGGCCTCCAGTGGAGGCCACCACAGGTGCTCGGGCAGGAGTTCCCCATGGAGCCGGGCTGCTCTGGGCCACTCGGTGCCGTGTGGAGCTGGGCCCTCTCGGGCTCCCCAGGCCCTGGCGTCCTGTGGCCACGGGGAGGGGTGGGGGGGTCCTTTCTTCCCCAGGCGCCCTCCGGCATTTTCAGGGCCTGGGGTAAAGGTGCAGACCGAGATCCCGGACGGTGGGATCCGAGCACCTCCCCCCTGGGTGGATACATAGTTGTTAAAGGGTTGCTGCCCCTGCCTGGCCCTGTCCGTGGTGCCCGTGACAGTGTGACTGGAACCGTGGCTTCTCCAGCCCACACCCCCTGCTCTTCCAACCCGTCCTTCCCTGGGCACCGGCACCACTGTGTGGGCCAGGACTTCAAGGTCTTGGGTTCTGGAGGATGATCCAGAGGGTGTAGCACAGCCCCTGGCCAGAGCCTGGCCCCCCGGGGAGGGGGGCATGGGGACCGGAGTTCTGGGGTCCGAGTTCCAGGTCTGTCCTGGCTCTGGGCCTATTCAGAGCTGCAGCCCTGGGAGTGCCCTGGGTATTCCCATGGTGACGTTGTGGGGAGAGGTCAGGGATGGGCAGAGGGCTTCAGGCCCTCACTCCGTCCTGGAGCTGAGGTGTAGGGTCAGAGGGTGCAGAAATACCCAGCCTCACCCTCGTGTGACCCTGCGTGTACCTACTGAAGTCCCCAAGTGCCCCGCCTCTCCTGGATATGGGAGTGGGGCCAAGGGACCATGGCTGACGGCAGAGCCAGAGTGTGCTCCGGGCGCCGCTCCTGCCAGGGGCCTTTTCAGCACAGAGGCCAGAGGCCTGGGCCGGGTGCCCTGTGCCTAGGAACTGGGATACCCAGAGCAGCTGGGTGCTGCATTAGGAGGTGCCACCTGCCCCCAACCAAGCTCCTGGACACTCAGCGTGGCCTTGGGGAAGCTGCTCTTCCCCTCCCTGGGGTCACAGGCCCCTCTTCCAGCTACTGCATTAAAAAAAAGAAACAGTAGAGCTCGGTGGTGGGACGAGGCCGGGCAGCATCCAGCTTGGTTTATTCTTGTTGTGAGGTGGAAGTCCAGTCTCCTGCCTTCCTCCCTCCCCAGAGTGTCGCAGAGCCGGGACACGGGACCCCCGAGGCCGCTGGGCTTCTCCTGGCCTGCCTGGGCCTGCCCACAGGAGGAGGCGAGGCCCGACAGGCCCAGGGCAGTCAGATAACCACCTAGGAGTCAGGCGTGGGCTCGGACCCGAGTGGAACAGCTAGGGCCGCCTGCTGCCCAGGCCAGTCCCTTGGTCTGCTGGACACGGGGGTTCGGCTCACATCCCGTCCACTTCCAGAGCCCGACCGTCCGCAGTGCCGAGTGTGCCCGTGGGATGGCGCTCTCGGCCCGGTGCCGCCCGTGCAGCCCTAACCTGCCCGACCTGCGACTCCCCACAGGGTATCTGTGCCTGTGCATGGAGAAGGATGAGCTGCTGGGGGCCACCCTCATCCTGGCGTGGGTCCCCAACTCTCGCATCCAGAGGCAGGACGAGGAGGCCCTGCGCTACATCACCCCGGAGAGCTCCCCCGTGCGCAAGGCACCCCGCCACCGACGCCGGCGCATCCCGAGCTCGGGGGCCCCCCACCAACCCTCCCCCACGGAGCCAAGGCCCTCACTGATGCCCAAAGATGAGGACATCCTGGTGGTGGCCCAGAGCATCCAGGAGGCAGTGCACATCAGCGCTTCGCCTGACGATGGGGAGAAGCTGGCCCTGGACGCAGGGGCAGACGGGCCCCTCCCCGCCTCGCAGGCTGCCCACAGGGACTCCGGAGTCTTGTCCACGGTTGGCTCACAGGATGGGGTTGAGGAGGGCAGGGAGCCACGGCCTGAGGCCGGCGAGGAGGAGGGCTCCTGGGAGCTGTCAGCGGATGGAGTGAGCAGGGACAGCTCCTTCGACTCCGACTCCGACGCCTTCTCTTCGCCCTTCTGCCTCTCGCCCATCAGCGCTGCCCTCGCAGAGGGCAGCAGCTCTGCGCTCATGGACAGCGAAGGCAGGTGAGTTTCCTGTCTGTCCCAGGCCGAGTGGTATCTAAGTCCCCATGAGGCTGGCTGAGCTCCGTCCCAGGCCGGGCAGTGTACAAGTCCCCACGGTGCTGGCTGAGCTCCGTCCCAGGCCCAGCAGTGCACAAGTCCCCACGGTGCTGGCTGAGCTCCGTCCCAGGCCCAGCAGTGCATAAGTCCCCACGGTGCTGGCTGAGCTCCGTCCCAGGCCCAGCAGTGTACAAGTCCCCACGGTGCTGGCTGAGCTCCGTCCCAGGCCCAGCAGTGCACAAGTCCCCACGGTGCTGGCTGAGCTCCGTCCCAGGCCCAGCAGTGCATAAGTCCCCACGGTGCTGGCTGAGCTCCGTCCCAGGCCCAGCAGTGTACAAGTCCCCACGGTGCTGGCTGAGCTCCGTCCCAGGCCCAGCAGTGCACAAGTCCCCCCGGCGCTGGCTGAGCTCCATCCCTGGCCCAGCAGTGCACAAGTCCCCCCGGCGCTGGCTGAGCTCCGTCCCAGGCCGAGCAGTGCACAAGTCCCCACGGTGCTGGCTGAGCTCCGTCCCTGGCCCAGCAGTGCACAAGTCCCCCCGGCGCTGGCTGAGCTCCGTCCCAGGCCCAGCAGTGCACAAGTCCCCACGGTGCTGGCTGAGCGCTGCAGCCTACCCGCCCGTCTGCAGGCGCCCTTCCCCAAGGAGAGGGCACAGGCCTGGGGACCCGTCACTTGCTTCCTGGCCATTTGTGAAGGATGTGCAGTGGGTCCTGCCAAGTCTGACTGGCCCCTGACCAAGCCAGTCCCCCAGGAGTCCTGGGCCTTTCTGTTCTTGTCACAGGAGGGGCAGGCGAGTGCTGGTTCTCTTTCCGTCCCCAGGCAAGTGTCCGAGAGGCCCTAGTGGCGTCATGTGGCTCAAAAAGCGCTGGCCTGAAGCCAGTTTGGCTGCATTGCCTGGTCCCCAGCCAGGCTCTGCGCTCAGCTCTGCTGCTCTCCAGGCATGTGACCTGGCCAGCTGGGACTCCTCTCCTCCGCCAGCCGTGGAGGCCAGAAGGCAGCCCCAGGGGGCATGTGGAGGCTCCAGTCTCACTCCAGAGCCGCTGTGTACAGAGAGCTGGATGCCTGGGTTCAGGGGCAGGGGGACTCGCTGGCCCAGGCTGCACCTGCAGGACTGGGAAGGGCAGGAGCTGGACCTTACCCTGCAGTGGGCTCCTGGGCCTTGAAGCCCAGGAGTCCTGATGGGGGAGGGTGGCCCAGCATCTGCAGGGCCTCAAGGTGGCCCACCCCAGGCTCACCCAGTGTGGCCGCACCAGCCAGAGTGCCTGGAGGAGAGCCAGGGTGGGCAGGGCAGGTCCCACCCCCTCCTGTGCTCTGGATGTGGTCCTGGCTCTCATGGCACAGGGACATGATGGTGGTGAGAGCAGCCGGTGGTGAGAGCTGACATCAGCCTGTCAGCACGTCATCCATCACTCAGCTCGCGCCCCCCAGGAGGGCTCCGGACATGAGGCTGAGCATTGCCTGGCCCCGGGCTCCGTGTGCTGTGGATCATAGCACGCACCTAGTTGAAAGCACGTATTTTTATGCTTTCAACTATGCCCGGCTCAGTGAGGTCACCAGGCTCTGTGGGGTGTCCCAATATCATCCCCGTTGGGTGGGAGGGGGAGGGAACCTCGAGGGTCAGGGACTTGCTGGAGGGCTCTGGCCATTACATAAGCCACAGGTTTGAGCCCAGCTAGGTCTTCACCAGGGATGAACCCATGGGAGCCAGGGAGAAAGGGGTCGAGGGACTTGGAACCTTTGTGGGGCTCAGCAGGAAGTCAACTCAGATGGACACCCTCCTGGTTTTACCCCCTCAACAGAGATCACTGACGATGTGTCTCAGGTGCTTGAGATGAAAGGTACCACTTGGCCATAAGAAGGACTGTGTCCCCACTGAGGTCTGTTGAGTCCTGTGGTGTCCTGGGCTGGGGACCAGCTGGGCATGAACCTCTAGCCCAGCGGGATCCACAGCCAGGCCAGTCAGAGCACCCCCTGGTGGTGCCACACTGGCAGTGCAGCGCAGTGTCTGGATTTCCTGCACCCCAGGGCTCAGGCCGAGTGAAAGGTTCCTCACCTGCTTTATCCCTCACTGTGCCCCACAGGGGTGGCAGGCTGGTCCGCGGTCTCAGGGCTGAGGATGTAATTCAGAGCTGTCTGTCGGTCTGCTGCTAGGAGTACACGTTTGGGAATTAGGAAGTTGTGTGCAGGGTGAGTCTGGCACCTGGTTGGCCTGAACCTGAGAAGGTTCCTTCTCTTCCCTCTCGGTTTACCTGTTGAAAGGTGATCACATCCATCCTAGGGGGTTTTGTGAGAAAGCACCCCCGGCTGCCCTTTCCATCCTCTGCAGCTGGTTCTCAGGGGTCGCCCAGGGGCTTCCACACAGACCCGATGCCCAGCATCTCCAGAGCAGTGATGCCCACGGGGGCTGCTTCTGTCCCCGGGGACTCCTGGCCACATCAGATGCTTTGTTACAGCCGAGGATGGGCGACGTTGGCACCCAGAGGGTGGAGGGGGGTGCCCAGGTTCACTCTGGGTGCTTAGCTGCCTCCCTCCCACCCATACCCAGCACCCCAGCCCTTGTCATGGGTCCCCTTTACCCAGGCTTCCACCTCCTCCCCTCTCCTGACCCCAGCCTGTGCAGAAGAATCAGCTGGCTCCAAGAAGGCTTTTGCCTCTGGATTTGGGGGGAACCAACATCCCTCCAAAGGGGCTGAGGAGAGCGCTCCTCGCCTTGCCCTTCTTGGGCCAGAGCCTGGGTCCCTCCCGAGGCTGCAGGGCCTGCTGGCAGCTGTCGGGAGGCCAGCAGTGGCTCACTAGGAACTTTGGACACGTCTGCTCGAAGCCTCGCTTCACCTGCTGTTGTACAATTTTGTGCATTTGACACTCAGTTGCCTCCTAGGTCCGAAATGTGGCCCAGAACCCCTTCTTGCAAGGTCAGTCAGCGTGAAGGTCAAGTGCTAGGCTGGGGTATGTGGTCAGCAAGCCTGGCCTAGGAACCGGAGCCTGGTGCTGGGGAGTGGTCACCTCCTCCCTCCCCTGCTCATCACTCCTTGGCCTCTCGGCTGCAGTCCCAGTGTGCTTGTGCCTTGGGCTTCTCCACCTGAGCCCCTGACAGGTGCGCTTTCCCCTCATCCTGTACCTCGCAGTTTGGCTGAGGCTCACTGGACGCCCTGTGTCAGTCCATTTTCTTATGACAGCAAAATACCCGAGGATGGATATTTATAAAGAGGTTCGTTCAGCCACCAGTTCTGGAGGCTGAAAGTCCCCATCAAATTGTCCTCTGGTGAGGGCCCCCTGGGCTGTGGCCCATCATGGCAGAGGGCATTGTAGGGGGAGTGTGTGCAGGACAGCGAGGTCACGGAGCAAAACAGAAAGCCAGGGTGCGGAGAGGGGCCAGGCATGCCCTTTTACAATAACCCTCTTGAGAGAAATAACCAGAGTCCTCAGAGCCCATGCCTTTGAGGCACACCCCCAATGACCTGACCACCTTCCATCAGGCCCCAGCTCTTAAAGGCCCCCCCACCTCAACACCACCCCATGGGGGACCAGGCTTCCAGCACAGGAACTCCAGGGGGACACTCCAGCCGTATCCAAGCCACAGCATGGTTAAGAGCAGCTCTGGAGTCAAGCCCAGTCCCCACGCTGCCTCCCATCAGGGCTGGTGTGGAACGAGCCTGCCTTGAGTCAGAAGTCCCACGTGGCCCAACCCCAACCCTGTTCTGCGTGACAGGCTGCAAAACAATAAATAAAGAAGCAGATGTGGGTTTGGAGAAGGGCGGGCCCTGGAGTCGGCATTTCCCGGCCTTTCCTTGCCCCTCTGCAACTTGTGCCCAGTGTGCTCTCCTGGTCCCCGGGAAGCAAAGATGGTGCTCCTTGCTCCTTCTCCATCCCCTGCGGCTCCTGGCACATGATAGTACAGTAGGAAGTCCTCCTTGAGTGGTCCCTGGTGCCAGACGACTAGAACAGACATCCCCCCTTGGGCTGCACATGCCCTCCTGGGGCAGCCTTTCCAAGTCCTGCTGCCCAGGCCACACCCAGACCAGTAAAGCCAGCCTCGCTGGGGGCGGGGTTACATCCCCATGAACTTTGAGCTCCCCAAGGGTTTCTGAGTGCCACTGTGAGAGGGCCCAAAGGGAGAGGCGGGTCCTGGTGTGCCCAGCAGGGAGGGTCAGGGCTGAGATCCAGCGGGCCGGATGCCCAACAGGGGGCGTGGCTCTGAGGCCTTGCAGTGCGCACACAGCTGCTCCATAGTCAAGGTTCCTCCGGGCCTGGGAACCCAGCGCCCCAGGAGGCCAGGGCAGGTAGGCTGGCTCACGGGGCCCCTCTAGTGGTAAAACTGAAGAACTACACATACAGGCTGAGTAGCTGGCTGGGTGGGCCCAGAGGAACAGCTCTGGGGATCCCAGAGTCCCCCAGACATTTTATTATTTGGTAGGTAGTTCACAGAAGGTCTGCATGTCTCCTGGGCTCTCCATATCTGTGGGCTGCCTGGAGTACGGCTGGTGGGGGTCTGGTTCCCAGGAGGCAGGGCCTCCCACCCAGCCATGGTCGTCTTCCACCCCCGCTCAGTGACGCCTGGAAGTGACCGTGCCAGCCTTCAAGGCGTGCCTGGGGAAGGGTCGCCGCCATTCCTTGCATGGACCCCAGCCCCCCTGAGATGCTGCGCTTTCACCAGCAGGATCAGATCTGGCTCTGTCCCCACCTTCCAAAGTGATCTGGGCTGATGGGGAGGAGGACACCCTGTCTTTCATTTTGCCCTGAGAGGGCCCCGATCCAGTCTCCAGACCCAGCTGGGTGAGGGTGTGATGTGGCACACCTGGCGTGGCCTGGTCGGTCGGCCCTGCCTTGGGGATGTGCTGGGTGCTCTGGAAGCGTGATTGATGTGTGTCCCCTCCTCCCCGAGTCCAAACGTCTCTTCTGGGACTCGTCTCCGGGAATAGCCCAAATTACAGAAAGGCACTCTTCACGGGAGGGAGGGAGGGAGGAAAGAACCGAGACGCCAACCGCAGAGCGGGAGGCAGACCCACTACCTCCTTCTGCCCGAGGCAGGAGTTTTGGCTGCGGCGCCCTCTGTGGCTGAGACCAAGTGGTCCTGGGCTGCCCAGTAGCACAGTGGCCACCACCAGCTTCACACGGCTCACGAACCCTGGAGTGTGAAACTACCGCTTGAGCGGCCTGATTTTAATTTTGCAAGATATTGATTAGTGTGAACTCAAATGCCAGCTGGGGCAGTGGCCACTAGGTTGGACATGGACAGTTCTTAGTGTAATCATGAGACTTTTTTCCTCTTCTCAACTTTCAGCCATTTCATTCTGTGGTAATAGTAATCTTGGCATGAAAACCTTCTTTCTTTTTTTCTGTGGTCCTGGGGTTGAACCTGGGTCCTCGCACGTGCTGGGCCAGTGCTCACTACTGAGCTACAGCCTCTGCCC
This sequence comes from Urocitellus parryii, assembly GCF_045843805.1. Classification (NCBI taxonomy): domain Eukaryota; kingdom Metazoa; phylum Chordata; class Mammalia; order Rodentia; family Sciuridae; genus Urocitellus; species Urocitellus parryii. The sequence continues at coordinate 181,686,707 of NC_135537.1, read as the reverse complement.
ACGAGAACCAATTTTAGAAAATAGATGGCCCCGCCCTCCCGGGGGGGGCATGTCTGCTAATGAAGAGGCCCTGAGGCGAGCCAGTCACCCAGGCCCTTCCAGGGAGACCCAGCGCTGATGACCCCCCATCAGTCCCCAGTGATCCTCAATGTCTTTGTGCCCCGGAAACAGGGCTGTTTTCTCTCTTGTGGGATCCTCGTGTCAGTCCTTCTCAGGGTGGCTGAGAAAGTGTGCACTAGTGAAGTGCACACTCGGGGATACAGGGTGACTTTCTTTTCTTTCTTTTTTAAAATTTTATTTATTTGGTTCCGGGGATTGAACCCAGAGGTGTGTCCCCCCAGCCCTTTTTATTTTCTTTTTATCTTGAGACAGGGTCTCACTAAGTTGCTGAGGCTGACTTTGGACCTGTCATCCTCCTGCCTCAGCCTCCCAAGCTGCTGGGATGACAGGCGTGGCCACCACACCCGGCCTGGTCCTTTTTCTGTGGTTTCCCGATGCGGTGTTTCTGCTGGCTCACTCGGGGCCCAGGTGAGCCTGGCACAGCCACAGGTGGGCCCTGGGCCAGCCAGCAGGGGTTGGGGTCCTGCCAGGAGGCCCATCTGCCTGCCCGCTGAGCTGGGCCTTCCTGTGCACAAAAGATGTAAGATTTTTCACCTCCCAAGGATCAGTGGCTGCCCCTTTATTGGTGACCATGCCCCCTGTTGAGAATGTATTTCCTGAAAGAATGAGTTCATTTTCTACTGATCAGCAACAAGATCGTCCACAAGTTTGTCTCAGTCTATTTCTGCTGCTATAATAAAACACCACAGACTGGGGAATTTGTACATAATAGAAGTTTTCTTCTCATAAGGCTGAGACTGGCAAGTCCAAGGCTGGGTGTTTCGGCTCAGGGACTCCCAAGCGGCCTCCTGCTGCCCCAGCCTCGCTCCTCCTGCGGCAGCGCCCGCTCCCTGCAGGTGGAGAGCTCTGTGAGCCCCTGTGGATCCCACCTCCCTCGGCCTTTGAGAGGCGCCCTGTGCCCGTCCTGTCGCTGCTGACGGGAGGCCCGCCGTGTGTCCGCACCACCCCGTCTGCGGCTGAGTTCTTCCCGTATCTGTGTTGGGCCAACTTACATTTAACACCCCTGCGAGTTGGGGGCTTCCTTGTTGGCCAGTGCCACTCTGGGTGCGAGCCCTGTGACCCTCCCAGCACAGAACAGGCCTGCAGGAGTCTGCGGAGAAGAAGAGGGGCAGCAAGGACAAGTGACTGGTGCCCCTCAACAGGGTGGCTTTGTCCTTGGGGAGGGAGGAGGTCCAGGTTTCTCTGCAGCCTGGCGGACTGCTGACCTCGCGATAAATGGCACGCAAGCGCTTTGGGAAGAGGAGCAGTGACGGCAGGTGTCGGCCACAGTGGTGGCTTATTAACGGCAGCCTCTTGCACCCTGCGTGTACTGGGGGCAGAAGTGAGGCACACTGGGGCGGGGGGGTGTCCCAGTCTTTGGAAGGCTCTGGAATCAGTGAGCCTGGGGGTCCAGGACCGTCACCTGCAGCATGAGTGTGTGGGTGCTGTCACCCAGGACCCACTCCAGGCAGAGCGGGTGGACGCTGCCAGGTTCCAAGCCCCTCCAGTTTCCCGGACAGCCTGGTTCCTCCTCGCTGTCCCCCCTAGCTGTCCCCCCAGCTGTCCCCCGGCAGGCGTGCCCAGGGTGAGTCCGCTTTCCCCTGGAGCTGCCTAGAGAGGGAATGCAGCAGACCCGGGCCCTCCAACCCTCCCTGTCCCTCTGTCCTGGTCAGATAGCTGCCAACCCTGGAGGAGAGAGGCCTGAGAAGACGAGGAGGAGCGGGTGGGGGCACAGCTGGCACGTGGGGAGGGCCACAGGCAGGCAGGGTCGAGGCAGGACCAGGGTGGGACGGAGGGAGTGCAGGTGGGGGGCTGCCACCCCCAGGGGAGAGGTGAGTGGGTCCCAAGGGCCCTTGGGTGTCGAGGGGCCAGGAACCAGTGAGAGACGCAGCTGGGAGGGGTACCTCCTGCCCCCCCAAATGTCAGGACCACCCCAGCTCCACGGGGCCAACCCAGGCACCTGGACGCCCATCACCCGGAGGAGCCGGCAATGTCCCCCTCCGCTCCCAGGCCCCACCCACCCGCCTGCTCAGGGAGCCGCAGCTTCCCGCTTCCTGGGCTGGCAGCAGGCGGCAGGCGGCAGGCGGGGGCCGGGCAGCTCCGAGGATCTGTTGTTTGGGTTTGTTTGCGCTTCTGCGATCGGGAGCTGAGATTTATTTCTTTAAAACACGCCATCTCCCGACACCCTGCAATCTGCTCGGAGCCGCTGAAGACTAATCTTGTCTGGTGTCGGTGGCACTTGGCAGGCTCCTCGCCGCCCGCTCGCCCCCAGCCTGCCCCTCCCCTGCCAGGAGGGCAGCTGTCCCTGATCCCGAGGAAGCCTCCTCAGGAAGGGCCAGGGGTCCACACCATGTCCCCCCACGCAGAGAAAGCCACAGGAAGTGGGCGTCCTGTCGCCTGGGGGCCTCACCCAGACCCAAGCAGGGCCCTCCCCCTGGCTGCCCCTCAGCTCCGGGGCTCCCTGTAAGGTGTGGGGCCCTTGGCAGGAGGCGGGGGCTTGGAGGTGCTGTCAGAGAACCACGTGTGGCTTGGGCAGCTGAGCGGCTCCCCACGGTGTGTGGAGAGGCCTGTGAGGTCTTCCATGTCCAGCTCCAAGCCCCAGCTCCTCCCAGACCTCTGGGTCTGGGCTTGGCAGGCGTCTGACCTCTGCACCTCGGCCTCCTCAGTGACACTGGGCCACCAGGGGGGTTGAGGCCGGCAATAGGTGAGGTACTGAGGGGGGAGTTGGCCTGGTGCTGGGGAGGGGGTTCCGCCTGGTGCTGGGGGTGGTCATCCTGGTGTTGAGGGGTCATCCTGGTGCTGGGGGGTCATCCTGGTGCTGGGGGGTCATCCTGGTATTGGGGGGTCATCCTGGTATTGAGGGGTTGTCCTGTTGTTGAGGGGTCATCCTGGTGCTGGGGGTCCACCTGGTGCTGGGGGGGTCGGCCTGGCCAGCAGCACTCGGCGCCGTGGCTTTCAGGAGGCGCCCCTACCCACTTCACAGCCTGCTCCAGATGCCCCGGGACAGAGTGCCCCAGACCCACAGTGGCTTAGGAGGAGAGCAGCCTGTGCTCACAGTCTGGAGGCCAGGAGCCTGCACCAGGGAGGGCTGGCGGTGCACCCGTGGGCCTGGGCAGGGTCCCTCCTGCTGCTTCTGGTTCCTGGCCTCATCGATATCCCAGCCTCAGTCTCTGTGCCCTCGGTGCCTCCAGGGACACCAGCCACTGGACAGGGCCACCCTGTTCCAGCACAGCCTCATGCTAACCTGACAACGCCTGCAAAGACCCTTTGTCCAAATAAAGTTGGACGTTTGGGGCAGCCGTGAAACGTGATTCACCCCTCACCAGCTGTGGCCACTGGCTTATGTCTGAAGCCAGTGTCACCGTCCCATTTAGGAGAAGATGGAGGCAGAGTTCAAGGCCTTTCCACAAGGTCTCTGCTCACTGAGTTCCTGGCTGTGACATCCACTCTGAAGTAAAAGCAAAAAGCTAAGTCTAGACCGTGCCCCTCGGAGCCCCTCCTTTCCGTCTGTCAGTAACCCCAGGGGCCCCGCCCCATTGGCACCCAAGAGATCTTGAGTCCCCTGAGAGGTGGAGCCTGAGCCAAGCAGCCGTGGAGCCTGCCTTGAAGGTGACGGAGTGACACATGCCCATTTTGGAAATTTTGGGGAAAGGCACAGGGAGAGTGGTGTGCTCTTCCAACCCTCTCCTGCCGAGTCCAGCTTGGCTCTGCTTGTTCTTGGCCTTTCAGAGTTGGGAGTTGCAATCGTCTGTCCCAGGACTTGGTGGGTGGGCCAGAGAGTGTTTTCTGCTTTGGGGACCAAATGGCCATTGCTGCCCCTTCTCAACCCTGCCCTGTATTCCAAATGCTACCACCACGGTGTGGGGACGGGTGTGGCTGTGTTCCATCTAACCTCATCATGGGCACTGAGGTGTGGACTTTGTATAATGTGTATAAAATCTTCCTCCTCCTCCTCCTCCTCTCCTCCTCCTCTCCTCCTCCTCCTCTCCTCCTCCTCCTCTCCTCCTCCTCCTTCTTTTTTTTTAATATTTATTTTTTAGTTTTTGACGGACACAACATCTTTGTTTTGTATGTGGTGCTGAGGATTGAACGAGGGCCGCACGCATGCCAGGCGAGCGCGCTACCGCTTGAGCCACATCCCCAGCCCCTCCTTCTTCTTGATTTAAAAATGTCCAGTGTGTTCTTTACACAGAAACCTGTGCACAAATGCCAACAGCAGCCTTGTTCACAATGCCCCCGTCGGAAGCCGTCAAGATGGGTGGTAGCAGACTGTGGTGCATCCGGACTTGGGAATGTGGCCTATGGATGGGAAGAAGGGAGCCGTGGAGCCAGGGAGAAACCTTCCGGTCCCATTGCCAAGTGAAGGGAGCCAGTCCCAAAAGGCCACGCACATGGGACATTGAGGAAGAGGCAGGGAAGAGATGGGAAGAGCACCCACTGCGGGAGTTCAGGGAGGGAGGGGCCAACAGGCGGCCACAGGGCTGTCAGTCCCTGAACGGTCACCCAGAGCCTGCTGAGACCCATACCTGGGCGAAGTCCTAACACAAATGGGGACCTTAGTTATGACCCACGGTGTATCAGCACTGTTTCCTGTATCAGTTATGAGCACCCATGTAGCAGTATTGGTTCATCAACTACAGCAAATCCAGCAGGGGGCAGGGCGCTGGGGCTGGGGCTCAGTGGTAGAGCCCTTGCCTAGCAGGTGTGAGGCCCTGGGTTTGATTCTCAGCACTGCATATAAATAAATGAATTAAGAAAGAGGTCCATCAGCAATTAAATATATATATAATATATATAATAATTATATATATAATTATTTTTATTTTTTATTTTTAAAATTTTTTAAATTTTTTATTTTTTAGTTATTGGCGGACACAACATCTTTGTTGGTATGTGGTGCTGAGGATCGAATCCAGGCCGCACACATGCCAGGCGAGCGAGTTACCGCTTGAGCCACATCCCCAGCCCATAAAATCATTTTTAAAAATCTAGCACACAAATACAAGACGTTAATAAGAGGTGAACCCAGGTTACGTGGGATGGGGCTATGGGGAATCTGTATTCTGCTCAGTTTTTCTGTGAGCCCGAAACTGCCCTAAATAAGTAAAGTCTATTAATTGGAAACAGCCTGTGAGTCCATGGGCTGCACAGACAGCAGCCTGGACTTAGCTCTTGGCCACAGCTTGGTGACCTCGGGGTCAGACCAGCACTGTCGGATGGAAACGCAGTGGGAGCCAATCTGTGATCTAAAGTTTTCCGTTAGCCATGATTCTTAAAAATGTTTATTTTGAGGTAACTGTTTTCACAGAAAGCTGAAAAATAAAGGAAGTATGGGGAGATCTCGGCCCCTGGCCTCCCGTTCCCCCAGGGAAGCATCAGACGTGCCCCAAGCTGGGGGTGCTCCCAGCTGGTGCAGCCCGCGGGTCTTTGGCACATGTGGCCTGGTGCCCCCCAGCATTGAGACGCAAGGCGCAGGCTCCCCCAGGCCACCCCTGTGTAGTCGCCTCACTACTGGTCTCCATCCCTGACCCCGGTGACCAGGCTGTCCTTTCCGCTTCTGTAAGGGTTCCTCAACGTGGAACATGCTGCCTGAGGCTGGGCTGGCACGCTCCCCTGGGCCCCCTCGGGTGTGCGACACACAGGAGACTTTGCTGCCTCCCTGTGCAGGCGTCCTGTGGGAGGCCACTCACCCGCTGACGGACGTCCATGCTTGTTTCTGTCTGGGGCTGTGAGGAATCCGCTGCATTATCAACATTCACGTGCAGGTTGTTGTCTGAACCGAAGTTTCCATTTCTCTGGGGTAAATTCTCAGGAATGCGATCGCCAGTGACAGGTGTGTGTTTACTTTTAAAAGAAGTTGCTGAACCGTTTTCCACAGTGGCCATGCCCTGTTACTGTCCCCCCCACCCCCGGCAATTCGTGAGTGACCCAGTCAGTTTTCTGCGCCCTCACCAGAATTTGATGTTGTCACTTCCTTTTTTTTTTTTGAGTTGGGGGTCTCAGTGGCCCAGACGGGGCTCAACTCGGACTCGGAGACCCCCTGGCTCCCATGGTGGCTGTTCTGATAGGTGTGTGGTGACACCTTGCTGCGGTTTAAACTTGAGTTTCCCTGATGGCAGGTGATGCTGAGCATCTGCATTCCCCTCCGTGAAACGTGCTCCTGTTCTAATTGGTTTTGCTTTCTTTTTGCGGCTGAATTTTAATATATTCTGGAACATGTTAAATATATTTGGTTTATGATGAACGTGTGGTTTGCAGATTTCTCCCCAGTCCTCAGCCAGCTTCTCACCCTCTCACGGGAGCTTTCTCAGAGCACAACACTTTGGTTTGTGAAGTCCAAGTCATCCTTTTCTGTTGTTCTTTTATGAATCCTGCTGTTGACGTCAAGTCTGGTAACTTCTGGCCTGGCCCTAGGTCCTGAAGACGTTCTGGTATCTTCCTGGAAGTGCTTGGCTTTACAGTCAGGTCCGAGGCCCATTCCAAGTTAATTTGGGTGTGAGGTGTGGGGTTCGAGGCAGCCTCGGCCTCCGTTTTCTGGATAGGGTCACTTTTATGCCTCTGTCCAAGGTCAGCTGGGAATATTTGTGTGGGTCTTGTTCGCTACATTTTTTTTTTAAGAAGTAGATACAATTAATTGTAACAACGACCCAGAGTACCCAAAAGAGTACCATGTTAATATGCCGTCGATGTCATATAATCAATATCCCGGGGGTGTTGGACACGTGCCGTGTGTACTGGTGCCTGGAACGCACCTCCAGAGCGGCTGGCTCCTTCAGGCCTGCTGTCGTGAGGGGCTGGGGCCTGCCGTGGCCAGCAGGGTCTGCACAGGAAGGGTCCTGCCCAGCCCTGCTGTGGGCCAGCTCTCTCTGGATTCCCCTGGTCCTTTATCCTTGATGGCGGGTGGCTTCTAGGAGTCTGGAGAGGGCCCATTGCCCCTGCTAGGGCACCCTGCAGCCCTGAGGCTCCCCGGGCCTGACTGGAGCCCAGAGGCAGGTTCTAAAGCGTCGCCCTGTGGAGCCTCTGCCCCGCTGCTTCGCCTTGAGATCCTCTTGTAGGCTGCCCACAGGGACCGGCGGGTCTTCCAAAGCTGACCCTTTTCTACTAAATCTGCCAGGACAGGAGGAAACCAGTGCCCCGCTCTCCTGAGCCCAGGAGAGGGAGGTTCAGGTCCCTGGCCAGGAGGCAGTGCCCCCAGGGCCTGTGCCTCTGTGGTAGGGGGCTTTCCAGGGCTGGGCTTGTCAGCCTGTGCCACTGCAGCTCACACATCTCCACCGCCGCGCTGGGGCTCCCTGACGCAACCCTGGCCGGTTGGTGTCATGGTGTCACGGGGCTTGTGGGCTCTGCCCGGGGACTGAGCTGCTCTGAGTGCAGAGGGCCGCCCTGGGGAGCAGGAAGCCAGGCGCCCAGGGGCCCCCAGGCCTGACGTCTCAGCTCTGGCAGAGCTCCCGCTCGGCTGGGAGGCCCAGGGGCACTTCTGAGAGCTCTTGAGTGTGAGGTCATAGGCTCCCAGAAGCAGTGACGTGGCAGGGTCCCCAGGGCACCTGGGAGCTGGCACCATGCCCTTGGGGACGTGCCTGGCTGTTGCAATGTAACGAACACCTGATGAAACTCCCTAAAGTCAGGGAGGGACCTTGTGCCTTGTGGCAGGATTGTCTGGCTCCTGGCTTGTGTCCTCCCAGCATTGTTAACAGAGAGGGCCTCCATCAGCCGCAGCCCAGGTCCCCACGCGCCCTGCTGCCCGACATCCCCTCTCCTGCACCTCCCTGTCTCTGGGGAGTGTGGAAGTGCAGTTCTCTTGACAGCCCACAGCAGCGGGGTGGCACTGACCCCTACCCAGGCCACCACCCTTGAGCACTGTGGGCGTGGAGGTCGGCGTCTGGGCTCAGGCCCCGACCGCCCCTGGTGCTGCACCACATCCCAGCCCTCCCAGCCCTGTGCCTGGCAGGACATGCCCTCATGACCTCAGTCCCCAGTACCTGGTGGGGCCAGCCTCCGACCCTCCCCAGGAGACTGCCCTGAGGGGCTTCTGAGCACAAGTCCCGAGGACAGCGTGGGCTTGGCACCTCACTGGGGCTTGTGACAGGCTCTTGTGATGACCTTGGCCCCCATGGTCCCCGTGAGCAGGTTGAGGGCTGCCCTGGGGGCTAAAGAGCAAATGGCACTTCCACCCCTTTTGTTCAGTGGTCTCCAGGGTGGGCTGCAGGTCCTCGGGGAGGCTGTGCTGGGGGCTCTGGAGCCTGCAGGTTCCTGGGGGGAGGAGCGGGGTGGGGGGCAGGAGGGAGGGGACTTGGAGGTGGAGGCCTCCTGGAGGAGGAGAGGGCTGCCGCTGCTTTGTGAGTCACCAGAGGCGGCGGCTGTGTCAAGGAGGGAGCAATGCGGGGACCCCACGGAAGGGTGTCGGGGAGTGTGGCCCTCCAGGGCTGTGGGTGAGGTCAGGCAGGCCGGGCCTGGAGGCCCCGGGATCTGTCTTGCTTCTGTAAATATTTAAACACAGGAGGATTATTTTTGGTAGCTCCGTCTCTCTCCAAGGCTGGCGGGCTGCCGGGGTGGGTGTCGAGTGACAGCGTGCCGCCGCCCCTCTGTGCTGCAGGCTCTCCTGGTTCCAGGGGCCTCTGTTTGGTTTGGGTCACAGTAGCCCCTTTTGGGAGGCGTGGAGAGGTGGCCCTTGGCATGCCTTCCAGGTGATGCCAGTGTGAAATGTGTGTCCTGCTTGTCCCCGAGCCTCCCTGTGGTGGTGGAAGGTGGCAGTTTCCTGAGCTGCTGGACCACCAGCTGCCAAGAACAGCAGTGGCATGCGGGTCAGAGCCCACGGGCACACCAGCGAGGTCACCGTGTTCACCAGCCTCCTGGGGAGAAAGGGTCCATTGTGTGCTGTGGTGGGGGTGCAGACCCCAGCACGCCAGGCGGCGGCCACCACGAGGGACGGATGTGAACACAGATCACCGAGGTCCGGGGGCAGAGGGGCCCTTTCTTCCTGCTCCAGATGGGTCGGGGCACATGGCCCCACGTGCTCCCTACGTGGGGGAAGATGGCAGACGGCGTCCCCAGGAAACCCCGGGTGAAGGTGGCACTGCAGCCCAGAGGGACCTGTGGTGCCCAGCAGATGGCAGGCTTCTCCCAGATCAGCAGGGGCTGTCCACTGCCGCTGCCTCCTCTGTCCCTTTCCTTCCCAACACCCCCAACTTGTCCTGCCCCTCCGTCCCCCTGCCCCCTCCCTGCCCGCTCCCTCCCCGGGGCTGGGTTTGTCAATTCTGAACCACGTGGACCCTAGCTGGCCAGGGCCTGGAAGCTGTTACCAGGGCTGGGCTGGCTGTGGGCTGTCGGCCAGGACAGGCGCTCCCACCCACCAAGCCCTCGCGGGGCCTGCTGGACTGCATGGCTACTGGGCCATGCACCCACACCCCTGTGCTCCGGTGCCTTTCACGCCCCTCTGACCTTCCCTCGCCTCTCCGGGTGTCTGGTGGGTGGAGGATCCGCAGTGACCACACCCTCACCCTGTCTCCAGCCACGCAGCCTCCCCAGAGACCAGACAGGTCCTAGACAGACTTGGCCTCTGGCCCCAAAATAGAGGCTGATGTTTCGCCTGGGTCGGGTGGGCAGCTGGACAGCCTGTGTGGACACACAGACCTGCAGGGGAGGCCGTCAGAGCTCGAAGGTGGCCTCGTCTGGAAATTACTCCATGAACCTCCTGCTTAAAATAAATAAATAAATAGATTATTGTTACAGAGATGATTCATGGTCCATATAGAAATGTTAGGAAAAAGGGACTCAGGTTCACACACCGCCATAGCAGGTTGTCCACAGGAGCCAAAGGCGAAGCCCCACGTGCCCCTCGGCGGGCTAGTGGACACAGCGACGTGGAACGAACCCTGGGCTGGGGGTGTGGCTCAGTGGGCGAGCTGTCGGGGAGCTCTGGGCCCTGGAGGCCCAGGGTGCGGGTGCGTGGCACGTTCGCCGGCATGGAAGGAAGGCAGTTCTGACACAAGGTAACATGCAGAGCCCTGAGGACACTGTGTTACATGAAATCAGGTCACCAGGGGACAGACCCCGTACGGCCGTGCTCGTGACGTCCCTGGAGTCTCAGACTCGGAGACAGATGCTGGCGTGGAGGCTGCCAGGGCCAGGAGGGGTGGGCGCCGTCACTGGGTGCAGAGTTCAGTTTTGCAAGATGGAAGGTCGCAGAAGTGGACCGTGGCAGCGGTTGCACCACAGTGTGGATGTCACCGTCCCTGCTGGCTCCAGGACGGTCAAGGCAGTAGCTTCCTGTCACGTGCACCTTATTGGCCCCTCGCCACAGTAAAGCCGGAGGGGCTGGCCAGCGTGCAGGGCCACCTGGCGCTCGTCTTCCCAGCTTCCTGGAACCCGCTTCTCCCCATTAAGTCCTTGGAGCTCTTGGAAGTGTCTCTGCCCGACAGTTGGTCGTGAACTTCCAGGGTTGGGAAATCATGCTGCTGGCCGGGTGGAAGCGGCTGAGCTGCTGGCCTGGCGGGCCTGGGGGGAAACCGAAGCTGGTCCTTCCCAGAGACCCTGCATGAAGGGCTGGAGAGCCGGGATGAAGCTTCCAGAGCCTTTTCAGGTCAGCTCAGGGATGATACTTTCCCAGTGTTTTCATGAGCTTAGAAAAATAGACTCTCCCACCGTCTCCTGGGAATTTGGAAACACGAGCCCGTTTCTGGGTGTGGACGCTGAACTGAGGCCTGCGCTGGGGGAGACCACCCTGGGCCTGGGCCCGCTCCCGAGAACTGACCTCCCAGCCTCCAGCCACCTCCAGAGGGCAGGACCCCTGGCTGATGCTTTGGGAGCCAGAAGGGAGTGTCAGGGAGGGGCTGGGTGGGTGGCCCCAGGACCACCGTGGGCCTCCCTCCCCACGGCCTCCCTCAGTGGTTCTCGCTCGTTCTCTGGTGAGCCTGGCCTCTCTGCTCGCGGCAGCAGGCCTGGTTCACGTGTTGAAATGAAGGTCTAGTGTCTTGGCCTCTGAGCCAGCTCCTACGAGGTCCCTAGAGTCATCAGACTCGGGGACAGATGTTTGCATGCAGCAAAGGGAGGGTGAGATCCCAGGGCACGTGAACTGGGCTGCCGGAGAGGCCAAGGTCTGTAGATCTGGGTGATTATAGTGGCCTGTCCTATACCTGGCCTTGCCAGATGGCCACGTGGGGAGGCTGCTGGTGGGGCTGGCAGTCCCGGGGCCCATACCCAACTGCACCCGAGGGCATCCCTGCCTTCTGAAAGGACCCCAGATATGTTTGCCCCGTTCAGCATGTTTCCAAAGTCCAGGGATCTAGGCTGTGATCTTTGTGTTTGGAGGGCGCTGGGCCAGAGATCCCCCATGCCTTCCCTGAGGGCCTGCAAAGTCTGCCATGGCTGGCTCCTGGGGGTGGCTCAGAGTCCCTAGTGAAGACCTCAGGGTCCTGGCTCCTGGGAGCCTGAGACCATGGCCAACAGGGCACACTGTTACCACGGCTGTGACAGAGCCGTCCTGTAGGTGGTGTACCTACCTGGTGGCTTACCTACCTGCAGGCGATAGGAGCAGCCGTGTACTTCTGTCTCCACAGCCCACATCCTCAGGTTCACCAAGAGCCCATCAGAAATATCCAGGAAAATAACCATCCTCATCGCTGAGCAGCACAGTGTAGCCGCTGTCCACACGGCGTTTGCGTTGTGTTGGGTGTTAGAGGAGTCGGGAGGGATCGAAAGTCCCGGGGAGCACGTGTGCGGGTTCTGTACAAATGCTCTGCTGTTCTGTTCAGGGACTTTGGACCTGAGGGCTTTGGAACCACAGGGTCCTGCAGCCCTTACCCTGTGGATGCTGAGGGGCAATGGTGTCTAGAACAATCCTGATATCTGTGGACCCATGTCCCAGCAGCCTGTTCACGGTATCCAAAGGTGGATATGCCGGACAGTGAGAAAAGCAAAGACAGCTCGATTTATAAAGACTTCCTCCATGGTGGGCAAAATGTCAGGTCTTTCTATCCAGGAAGTAACCAGTGTTCTTTTGGGGTCTGTCACTCAAACAGGGCACAGAGTGGCCACACTGTTGGGGACAGTAGGGCATGCCAACTGCAAAGCCTGGCCACCCCACTGAACCTGGGAGTGACGGGAGGGGGCTTTGGCACACTCACCAGCACAGAAACCCACCCCCTGGGCAGAATGGGAGGGGCTCCAGCTTTGGGGATATAGCTCCAGTTCTTTTTATTTTTGGGGGTGGGTACCAGGGATTGAACTCGGGGTCACTTGACCACTGAGCCACACCCCAGCTCTATTTTGTACTTTATTTAGATACAGGGACTCACTGAATTGCTTAGTGGCCTTGTTTGTGCTGAGGCTGGCTTGGAACTCATGATCCTCCTGCCTCAGCCCCCTGAGCTGCTGGGATTACAGGCGTGCGCCACTGCTCCCAGCAAAGCTCCAGTTCTTCTTCTTCTTTTTAAATTAGTTGTTAATGGACCTTTACTTTATTTATTTGTATGTGTATATAGTGCTGAGGATCGAACCCAGAGCCTCCCGCACCCTAGGCGAGCGCACCACCACTGAGCCCCAGCCCCAGCCCAGCTCCAGTTCTTCAGTGGGCAACATTGGTTCCCGTGTGGGTCATGAGACCCTTCTGTGAAGGTCTCTGAGCAGGGGTGAACTAAGCGGAGGGTCTCAGGTGGCCCACATCAGGGTGCTGCTGGGCTGTCTGGAGCCTGTCACTGCGCCTCGCGGTTCCTGCAGGGATGTTCACTGATGCACTCTGGAGAGTGCCCTGCTCACCCTCCACGTTCCTTCCTTCCTTTCAGGTTTTTTTTTTTTTTTTTGGTACCAGGGATTGACCCCAGGGGTGCTTAACCACTGAGCCGCACGCCAGCCCTTTTTAAAATATTTTATTTAGAGACAGGGTCTTGCTAGGTTGCCGAGGCTGGCTTTGAACGCGAATCCTCCTGCTTCAGCCTCCCGAGCCTGGATTACAGGTGTGCCCACTGTACCTGGCTCCATGTGCTTTTTCTGTCAATTTAAGAAACTCCTTTTGGAAAACGTTTTCACTGATTGAAAGGCTTTTCCTTGGCGAGGGCCTGAGGGTGCTTGGTCTGTAGGGAGGGCCTGGGTTCGACTGGCAGGTGTGGGCTGGGAATGTGCAAATCGGCATGAAAGAGGCCACTTCCCGAGGCCTCAGCGGCGAGGACTGGCAGGGGTACACGTCACCTTCCTTAGCAGAACCAGACTCTGATTTTGCATGGCTTAACTTACAAGACAAGCAGGAGACTGCTACCTTTTGCTTCAGAGTTGTTGACCACAGACTGATGGGCCAATACTTCTTGCATAGAGCCTTCTAGAAAAGCCTTTTTTCCCCCTAAACGTAATTTCCCCCTTTTCATTGTGATTGATTTGTTTGGTTGTGATGTGTGTTGGCAGAACCATTAGGTACAGAGCCCAGGAACCGATTGACAGGGACACCAGGCTGCTGTGTGTGTGTGTGTGTGTAACCTTGGGCAGTCCCGGTTTGGACTGTTTTGTGATGGGCATCTCTTAGGCTCCTGCCACCTTCCCCCAGGGGACACGCTCTGCAGTGTGGCCTGTGGGCCTGGCCTTGACTTTGACCTTGGGCAGATGGGCTGCAACCCCTGCCGTGGCTCAGGAGAGCAAGGTGGCTGGCTCCAGGGCAGCACGGTGCAGGGTGCTGGGTTCTGTCTCAGCCTTTGCCACACACAAGACTCCGGGAAGTTCCTGCATAAGCAAACCTCAGTTGACACTAACCGTCCTTGAAGAAGTGCTTGTTTTCCACCCCTCACAGGCCCAAGGTGTTCTGAAGCAGCGACCTCCTGTGAGTGGGTTTAGGGTCACAGCAGGAGAGAGAACCCTGCTTCCTGGGCCTGCTGGAGGCAATTCTGCCTTGGGCAGTGCCACTGGGTGGGCACTGCCCCAGGGCCATTCTGGATTTGACCCTCTGAGAGGTGCCCAGGCCCACCTCAGGTTTAAGGTCCCCCTGTGGAAACAAACTATGCCCCGGGTGGATTTGCTCCCAGGCCATCTTGGGAAGGAAAACAGCAGACAGCAGCAGAGACCTTGGGGGGAGAGAGGACAGCTGGCCTCAGGGTCCAGCTCTTCCCCTGGCCACGCCTACCCCTGCCCCGCCCAGCCTTCAAGACCTGTGCTGGGCAGCTTCAGCCCTCCTGCTGACCATACAGGTGGGGTCATAGCACTGAGGCTGGCTGCGGCCTTCCAGGGAGGGGACATCCCAGCCGCCAGGCTGGTCTCCATCAGCCTCAGCATGTGAGCTTACTTGGAAGTGGGGTCTTTGCTGACGTAACCATTGGTCCACTGTGCTGGCCGTGGCCTTCCGTGAGAAGCCAGGAATGTGGGAACCTGCTACCCCTTGCCACTCCCTCTTCGATGGCAGGAGCGGCCACCCTCGCCTCTGGTTCCAGCGTGAGGTGGCCTGTCTTCTCTGGTGGAGGCCCTGGGGCTGGGGGCGTGGTGCCGTTCCTCAGCGGTCAGGTGCTCTCTGGCTGTGACCACCGCAGAGCTGCAGAGCCACGGGGTGGCACCTCCTGAGCCTTGACCTGGAACTACGGTGTTCCAGTTTATGGTGGCCTAAGACAGAGTCCAGTCAGTCTGGGCTGCGGGATTTGTGCATGCTGGCTTGCCACCCAGACCTTGTGCCCAGCTGTGGTAGAAATATAAAACCTGGGCCTGAGGGGTGAAGCCCAGTGTGGTCGGTGGCCCTGAGGGGTGTGGACTGGCAGCCACCTTTGCTGCCTCCTCCTCCCACGCGCAGGGACCTTGCGGTAATTGGAATCACGGTGATTTATGCCACTGTTAATCAAAGCCTCCTGTTTTCTGATTATCCCTCCGTGTGACGAATGGCAGATAGACACCAGCGCAATCAAAATAGAAACGTCCAGTCAGGACACTTCAAAGCAGAAATCAGCCATTCTGAAGAGCAGCGGACGCTGCCCCGTCTGCCCCCTGGTGACGAGTTTCCTTGGGAAAAATTACTTTTCATAACCTATTTTGCTTTCTTATTTAAATTAAGCTTCGCCAAGCAAGTTTGGCAGTAGCGGAGGGCACCTAATTTGGTCCCCCTTGACCTCTGCAGCCTTGATTGGCAGTTGTTGTTGGGCTTGAAGTTGCTTCTGCAAGGTAGGAGCCGGCAGAACAGATGCCCTAGGACAGCTTGGCGGCCCCCAAGGACCCGGGTGGGGAGGGGGAGAGGGTGCAATTAGAGAGGTCTTCACATGGAAGTTAATTAGCTACTAAATAGCGTTTAGCACAGTTGACAACGGGAAATGCATGTTTGAAAAGCAAATGGAGATCAATGAGAAATGGCTTCCACGGGACCAGGGGAGCCAGGCCTGCCTGCCTCCTGTCCGCCTCCTGCCCCTCGCCTTTGACCCAGGATCTCAGAGGGGTGGGCATTCCCTAGCAGGGTAAGGGAAGGCGCCCACTCGTGGCACAAGGGCAACTGACCTGTGTCACCTCTTCAGAGTGAGGACCAGGCCCACTGGGGCCAGGCTGGAGATGCTCCATGAGTGACCTGCCTGGCCGGGGACGAGGTGTCCGGCTTCTCAGAGGGACTCATTGAATACTGCTTCACGTCTTTGAGGGCAGGGTAGTGTCCCTCTCAAAGTCCAGGTCTGCTCAGCCTCTGAGCTTATGTGAAGTAGGGTCTTTGCCCATGTAACCAGGCCAGGAGCGAGACGGGTCACCCCAGGGTGAGTGCAGGGCGTGAGCTCAAAAGACAGAAGGACCCAGGGCAGACGGCCCGAGGACCAAGGCAGACACCACGGCTGCTAGCTGAGAAAAGGAACAGACAAAGGCTGAGGCCTGCCTCACGCCGCCACCCACACGCCAATGTTGGTACTTCGGGGTTTTTCCTTCAGCCGGTGTTTATTTTTATTTATTTTATTTTTTGTTTCTGATGCCTAAGTTATTTGACAGAGGTGTAGACAGGCTATGTATAAAATTTGGTTTCTTGGTTCAACATTTTAAAACATTCTGTTACATCTGATACTTGCAAAGGAAACAATGTAGCATGCAACAGCCACATGGGGTGAAGAGGACCCCGACCCCCGCTGCGCTGAACCAGAACCCTGGCTGCCCACGTCTCTGCCCATTCCTGTCCCCAGCTCTGGGAGGAACCAATTCCTGGGGTGTCCTGCTGTCATCTGCTCCCCTGGTAACGGGTGTCCCACGAGTGTGCCCTTCCTAAGGCCTTGTTTAGTTTTGACTGATCTGGGAGGTTGGAAACGTGGCAGGGCCTGCCGTCCCCTGCGGCTCAGCATGCCGGGCCTGAGTCCTGTTTGCCTGTTTATTTCCATGGCCATGGAATGTTCTAGGCCACACAGTTCCCCCGTTTGCCCACATCCCTGCAGGTGTCTGGGGGGGGGGGTCTGTGAATGCTGCTGCGTGACACTTCTTGTACACCTCCTTGGCACAAGGGACTTGAGTCCCTCTGAGGGGCTGCGCCTGAACCCCATGCCGCCCGCGCTCAGCTTCAGCCACGTGCTGTCATTCTGCAGGGGGTGGGCGGCTTATGCTCCCCCAGGAAGATGTGGGTCCTGTGCCACAGTCCCCAGCTCCTGTTCTGTCTGAACTTGCCCCCTGCCACTCATCTGCCTGCACAGTGGCCTGCAGGTGAGGACCGTACCCTTGCACGGATAGTCAGCTACTTCCTGGTTTCCTCTGGGCCCTGAGAGTCACAGCTGTGTCCCCTGCTTGTCCACAGAAGGTTCAGAAGCAGAAGCCAAGATGGGGCGCTCTCAGCCCCTGACCAGTTGTCAATGTTGCTGCTTTTGAGGTTTGAGCATGGGGTGAGACAAGCGCAGAGGTGCACCGAGGTCTGGCACCCGTGCACAGGCACAGACACCCGACACGCACAGGCTTGTTGTGCCTACACAAAGGTTACGGACGATTGTGTGCACATGAGCGTACTCGAATGTGTGACGTGTACCTGTGTGTGCACACAGGGTCGGTGTGTGTGCACACATCATCTCACAAAGAAGTTCAATGCAACGGTATTTGCTTTAAAAACAATGGAGACACACCTCAGGTCTTTGTCTCTAGGGAACATTTAAACACACGCTGTTGGGAACCTGAAGCATCCCTGGAAGGGACGCAGTGAGCCAGAAGAACTGTGAGACAGCCCGGGAGAGCTACCCAAGACTGCCGTCTGTCCGCTTTAGCATTGTGCACGTGTGTGTGCGCCACAGGATCTCCCGCCACAGCCCGCTGCTGCCACCTAGGGCTGCCCTGGAGGGGCAGGAGGGTTCAGGCGGAGACTGGCCCTGGAAGGACTCACTAGTGTCTGCAGGCATGACCCTGAGCTCGCTCCTGGAGAAGAGTGTGGGGACAGTGGAGGTGTGAATGTCCTTGGCTGGGGTGGCAGGGGGCAGGGCCCTTTGGGAAGGGCATTGCCGCTGCAGGGACGGGTAACCATCACTCTCCTTTACATGTCCTCGTAGTCCTGTGCCTGGTCACTTGATGTCTCTGGGGATCTCTGCAGCCAGGAGAGAGGGCATTAATTCTCACCTGGGGCACCTGGACCTGGTGCCGTGGGGGAACTGCTTTAATCTGGTGTCTCCATCCCTCTACCCTGGGAGGCCTGAGGATGGGAGGCCTGAGGATGTGGCCATCTGAGCCCAAGTGGGAGCCCTTCCAGGCCTGCCCCTCCCAGGGCCGGGTGGGCAGGGATCGGCCAGGGATCGGCCAGGCCCTCAGAAGAGAGCCTTCTGGAGGCCTCCAGCCTGGCCGTGGACACATTCTGTTGAGCAGGGTCCGTTCCTGGTTGGTCTTCGGTGCTCTGAGCTGCGCCAGGCAGGCCCCCCGGGACTGCGGGGCGAGCGGGATGTAAGGAGCACAGAGAAATCGAGGCCCAAGCCAGGTTCCTTCTTCGTCCCTCCTGCGACATGGGGGCAGGGGGCTGCTGGCCCTGTCGAGCTGGGCGGAGGTGAACGTCCAGGAGACGAGCAGCCTGGCGCCGTCCGAGGGTGCAGGTGGTGGGGTGGAGAGGAGCAGGGAGTGACCGACAGCTGCCTTAGGGCCACCATGGATCCGGTCTCATCACGACCCCAGCCCACAGGAGCTCCAGGTTGGCCGTAGGTCACTGAAGTCAACTCCCCTTCCTGCCACCGGGGAATGACATCCCTGGGCAGGGTGCAGACTCCAGCAGGCCCAGGGTGTCACTCTGAGAGGCCTGGAGCCGGTCAGGCCCCAGTGTCTGTCACTAGGGCCCCTGGAGATGGTTTGGGTGGACCCACCGGGACTGGCTAAAAGGCAGGATGAAGCTTCATGGGCTGTTGCAACACCCTGAGGCTCAGAATCCAGAAGGTTCTTGGCTTCTAGTCCCCTTTTCTCCCCCTGCTGAGCTCCTCTCTGGTCCTTCCTCCCTGCGCTTCAGTGTTGAGGAAAGGAATAGACTGGGCCAGAGGCCCTCCAAAGACAGAGCCCGCAGGTTCATGACCACATGCCCTTCTTCCGGGCAGCCTTGGTCACCTGACCTGCAACACAGCATCCCAGACCCCCAGCGCCCGTTCCCCTGTGACCCTCTTCCCACTGCCTGGTCACGTTGGGAGGGTAAGTCCTGCCCGGCTGGAGGAACTCACTGGCCCTGCATGACGGTCACCAGGTCCTCGCTTTGGAGCACAGAGGGAAGGGGAGTTGGGGCTGAATGCCTGATAAAGGGCTCATGAAATTCAATCAGATGCCTGAGGGGAGACCTAAATTTAGTCAGATTATTATTAGTATTCACTCCATTTTTAAATCGCCTAGGGGAACGTCACAGAAAAGTCGTAACCACCAGGTTGGGGGTGATCATTGCATTTCTGTGGAGCTGTGGGAGCCACCAGGAGGCCGCTCTCAGTGTCACAGCGTGGTGAGTGGCTTTCCTGGGTCTGGAAGCGTGGCTCATGGGCTGGCGGGGAGCCAGGTGCCCGCCACAAACCTCAAGTTTCCCTGTGTTGGGCCGTAGCAGACTCGTCTGGGAATCGCCCAGGACCTCGGCCCATATGGGGCCCCATAAGCTCCGGAATGGACAACAGAACCCATGACCCGGATGCACATGGAGCCCACCGTGGCCCAGCCCCGGTCAGCAGAGACGCTCTGGGGGTCTGCACCCTGCTATGGGCTGTTCTCTGGCCTCTGCCTCTGCTGGCTCCCGGGTGCCGCCTGGCTTCCTGCGGGCTGTGAGGAGGAGGCCAGGGTCCTTCCCTGTTTCCGAGGGATTCAGGGCCCAGCAGATGGCACGGCCACTTTCTCTCAGGGCCGATGCCTGTTCGGGACGGTCTGGGGGTACCACACATGGCTGGTGCCTCCTATGGGTGGCTCGTAATCACCTGGACTGTGGAGGGACCTGGAGCGTCCCTCTCTCCCGAGACAGTATTTGGAGAGCCGTTGAGCCTGGGGGCTGCAGAGACGGTGCAGGAGCACCACACCGGCTCGTCCCTGGCACCCTCCCTCTTTCCTGCCCTCCTCAGCCTGGCCTGTCCTCGGCCCGTGGGTTGGTCCTGGTGTCACAGCACCACTCTGGAGGGCCGTGGGATGGCGCCCCTGGGGAGCCTGGGTCAGCCCCAGCCGGGCCCTGCCTGCTCAGGACTGGCTCCAGCCAGAGCTTGGATCACTCTTCAGTTTTTCTAGGTTGCACAGAACTTCCTGGTGGGACTTCGAGTGCCCGAGGTGCGCGTGCGCGCGGAGCCCGTGAGCGCCGAGGCTCTTTGCTTCCCGGGTGAGACTCTGTGGAGTCCAGCAGCCGCCTGCCCTCTGCCTTTCATGCTTCTTGAGTTTGGAGAGATGTGTTCTCCCTCCCTGGTGCCCGAGCTACGGGGGTGGCCTCCAGACGGCAGGGCTCTTAATTACCCTGCTTTATTTATTAGGTGTACCGGGTCCCTCGGCCTCGCGGCATATTTGTGAGCGCCTTAAGGGGAACAGCACGACAAATGGTGCCTGCTGCCCGTGAGGCCGTGTCCTGCCCCACGTCCGCACTATCCTGCCACGCGGGGACACGGTAGTCCACGGAAGCGGTTGGATTTGTCGTGTGAAATTCTTCATTTTCCCCAAGAAATTGGTGAGGTCACTCTGTTTGAATAGGAAACAGCCCCTGAAACACGGGTGCTTCTATCCTTCGGCCTCTGGATTCTCGCTAGTCCCTCGGCCACCTTGTGCCCTCCCTGTGGCTGGAAAAGGGCAGCAAGCCATCCAGCCTGGCTGTGGTTCCCCGTCGTGTGGGTGGTGACCCTGGGCTGGCCCGTGCTCCCCGCAGGGTCCACACCTTTCACCCAGTGCGCCCTGGGGCATCAGGTTCACAGCTGGAACTGGGACGCTGCCTGCCACTCCCTGCAGCTGGGCCTGGCTGACCTGGCCCCGTTGGTCTCCTGTGGGCCCTGTGGCCTACGAGTCCCCTGCTGAAGAGCCGGGTTGCCGTGGGCCAGGGCCGACACCCTCACTCCCTGCCTCAGGTTCTGGGGCAGGGAGTGGCACATTCCACCTCCACTGACAGCCACCCGGAGCCTGGTTCCCAAGGTCTCCAAACGCTTAAGTGTCCCACCTGGTGGCAGAAGGCTCTGGGTGACCTGCCCTTCCGGAAGCAGCATTGATGGTCCTCCCGGGCACGGCTGGCTGAGCTCTGCGAGCAGACCCCAGAGCGAGGGCCTCACGGCCTCCAGGGTCAGAGGAATGGGGCAGGGCACTGCCGATGGGGCGAGTGTGTGTGTCTCTGTGTGTCGTGGTACGTGCCTGTGAGCCTGGTGGAGGTCCTGTGGTTCTGTTTGGAACGGAGAGCACACGTGTGTCGTAGGACCTGCCGAGCCTGTGGGGCCTTGGGGTCAGAGCCTGGCCACCCTCAGCCCCGCCCAGAGGTCGACTCTTGTGCCCATCGCCCTCCGTGCCAGGCCCTTGTGGGGCAGGTTGCAGTGAATGCAAGACAGCATCCTGGCTTGGGGACAGGACACATCAGTGGGTGGCAGAGGTGCTGGGTGGCAGAGGTGCTGGGTGGCAGAGGTGCTGGGAGAGGGCTCGGGTGGGCTGACAAGTCTCCTTCCCGATGAGGGCGAAGGCCTGCTCCATGCCAGTCCCCTCCCGTCCACCCACTGTCCAGCCATCGGGATGCACACAGTGGGCTCTGGGCACCGCCCTCCAGGATCGGGCAGGGCTCTGTGGGCAAAGGTCCGTGAAGCAGGGGACCCCAGACCTGGCTCTCCTTGTCGGGAGGAAGCCAGATGACCCAGGGCGCGGTCGGGTGTTCCAACATTGAACGGCTCTGGGCAGCAGCAGGCTCGGGCTGAGTGAGGGGTTTTATCCCTCCCCTCTCCTGCCAAGGGGACCCCAGACTTTGTCCCCATCACCGAGTAGTGAGGCCAGTGCAGACACGGTGCCCCCCTGTTCCTGCTGGCTCCCCAGGGTCTCCGGCGTGGGGGGAGGACCTGCAGCCTCCACCCTGTGCTGCTTCCCGGGAGGAGCCAACAGAAAGGCAGTCGGGGGAGGCCTCGGGGACTCAAACCCCAGGGATGGCGCCTGGGGGCCTGGGCTCGGTTAGAGGGACGCGGGGTCAGGGCCATGGGGACCTCAGCTTGCCCTGGAATCCTGGGAGCTCTTCCTTCTGGGGTCCTCGGCCCTTGGGGCTCACCTCTGTCAGGGAGACTTGGGTGCCCCCGGGGCCACCAGCACGGCCCTCGTGTTTCAGCCATCCCACCCGCTGCCTGGGCCATCCCTCCTGGGTCGTGTCTCTTCTGAGCTCTTCCGTGTGTCCTTTGGCTCCTCGTCCAGTGCCAGCACCAGAAGGCCTTTCGTGGGAACCGCCAGAGGCCCAGACGCCTGGAGACCAGGAGAGGCCCCCACTGCCAGGGAGGCCGAGCCTCCCAAGGACCCTGCAGCTAGGCCTGCTGGCCCGGTCCCCATCTGCAGGGCGGGCATGTGCCGGCTGCAGGGACCTGGAAGACACGCCGCACTGCAGGTGTCAGTCATTGTTCTGTCCTTGCTCTCGGCTTCGTCTGGAGTGGAGTCAGGTCCAGATCGCAGGCTGACCGTGTGGGGCCAGTCGGCCTCTCAGGACAGAGCAGAACTGGCCATCGCCAGCCAGCCTCTGTGCGGGTCCCCCTCACCTTGGCCTGCTCTGGTGCCTGGGAGTGGGGTGCAGGCTGGCCTGGCCTCAGGACTGGGTGGCTGCTGCCCAAGCTGCTGCCTTGCTGAGCTGGAGGGAGCCATCTCCCAGCGGGACCCGGGGACACAGGAGTCCGGAGACACAGATGTTGCTAGGAGTTCTGTCTGTACCCAGGGCTCCGGGGACAGTCCCAGGCTTCCAGTGACAGGTGGGGGGTGTGGGGGCCCGACGTCTTCCACACTTCTGGGTGGCCTGTTGTGGGCGTCCCATCCCCCACCCAGTCATCACCGGCGCTTTGAACCCAGCGGCTGAGCCTCCAGAGAAGGTTCCAGTCGCCCTGGGTCTCATTCTTTAAGAGCCCGTTTTGTCTGACTGATCAAGGACTCTTCACAAGGGCTTAAAGAACACCTGGTTGGCTCAGAGCGGCCTGTTAAGTAGGCCACATGGGAGGTTCCCAGAAAGCCTTGCAGCCAGCTGGGCCTGGTGCGTGGACAGGCCCCGGCCCCGGCAGAAATTCCAGAAATCTCTGAGTTGGCCAGAGCTCGGCCGCACAATGGGGTGTTGCAGTCCAGGTAGGCCACGGGGCACTGGGTGTGCTGGGTCCTCTGTGGCCGGCTTCCGTGGGCTCAGCAAACCAGGAGACGGAACCCACTGTGCAAAACTCCCGAGCCTGGCTGGAGGGCTGAGGAGCCACTCGGACTGGGGGCTCCCCGGGGTCTCCGTGGCCTTGCATGTCAGTAGCAAGTTGCTTATTTCCCTATGTCACTCACAGCAGGCCGGGAACGGGGACAACGTGGAGGACAGACTCTTCTCCTCTAGGTGCAGCGCTTCCCCACCCCAGGTGGAATCGGGAATCGCACAGGGGACACTGTGTCACCGAGTCAGTGGGGTGGCCGTCCTCCCTCCTCCCTCTGCACGTTTCTCAAGCTATTCCACAAACTCTCCATTGTCCTTGGAGTAGACCTGAGCACCCCTGTGGCCTGAGCAAGCTTCCTGCCAGCCAGCATGGCCTTCACGGGGGTCCCCAGGCTGGCCAGCGTCTGGCCAGGGAGGTGCTCCTGTGAGAGGATGTTCGTGGGGTGGAGGAACCAGCTCTAAAGCCACGGCCCATTTAAATCGTTTAATAAAATATGCATAATGCAAACTGACCGCCCCCTTAGCCCCTTTCAAGCACCTGGCCGTTGGCATGGGTACGTCCACACCGTTGTACCAACGTCACCAGGGCCCACCTCCAGCACGTCTCTCCTCCCAAATCCAAACCACGTCCCGCCAGACACCAGCTCTCCAGCTTTCCTGCCCCATGTCCCTGGCCACCCCTCCCTGCTCTGGGGACCCTCTGAGCTGTCCCTTTGTGACTGGCTGGTCTCACTAGCACAGTGTCCTCCAGCTCATCCATTTGCCTGCATCAGAATCTCCTCCCTATTTTATTTTGTGCAGCCTAGGGGCACTCAGCCACTGAGCCACTCCCCAGCCCTTTTTTATATTTTATTTAGAGACAGGGTCTCACTGAGTGGCTCAGGGCCTTGCTAAGTTGCTGAGGCTGGCCTTGACCTTGCCCTCCTCCTGCCTCAGCCTCCCGAGCTGCGGGATTGCAGGCCTGCATGACTGCGCCTGGCCTTTCTTTCTTAAAACAATGGTTTTACTAGTGCATTTCAGCTCTGTGCGATAGTGGGGTTCACGTGACACGTTCAGCAGCATGGACCCCAGCGTGTCCCCTTCCCTCCCCTTGCCCTCCCCCTGGTCTTCCTGACACCAGGGACTCTTTAACTGGTGCCCTACAGAGACAGTGTCCTTCCCTTCTAAGGAGCCACAGTTGTTGACCCTTCTGTGGGTCAGGACCATGCCCTGCAGGCTCCTCCTCTTCCTCCCCAGCCACACCCGCCCGCCCCCACTTGCTGCTTCTCCAGCTGCTTGGGGTCTAGTCTCTTGTGTGGGAACCCCCCTCCCCCTGTGCTTGGGTGAGCCCCCCTCCTGGAAGGGGCCGGCCCCCTCCACTCTGGCTTGAATGGACTTAGCTGCTGTGGAGAGGGGTCATTGATTCCCATTAACGAGTCCAGTTGTTCTTTTTAAATTGCCTGGACTGTTACAGTGGCCCGGGGTCCCACAGGGGATTGGTTCCAGGACCCCCAACGATACCAAATCCAAGGTTTTCAGGTCCCTTATAGGATCAGCGCAGCATCTGCACGAAAGCCACACACCTCTAGATAGTGCCTGATGCGTGTAACCGCCGTGTCGTTCAGGGCTCTCTGAGCAGGAGAGTGTCCACACAGACACGGTTTCTTGCTGGATACTTTCAGTCTGTGCTTGGTTGAACCCAAAGATGGCGACCGCTTACACAGAGGCCTGAAAGGGTGCGAGAGCCGTGCGGGAAGATGCCCGTCGCTGTGTGAGCACGATAACGAGGTCTGGACGCAGTGCCGCCGGGCCGCTGAGCCCGAGGACCTGCCGGGGGTGCGTGGAACGGGCTGACCAAGCTGGATCTGCACACGGCATCGTTGGGGAGATTTTTAACCACAAAAAGGAATTTATTTATTTACTACTTGCAAATTTCAAGGAAGTAAACACACGCAGGGATTGCATTTAATGTTCAGTTTTTGGCAACACGAGGTCATTTCCGTCTCTGCAGGAGGGGAGACGGGCTCATCGCGGAGACAGCAGAGGCTTCTGCTCCACGGCACCCACTTCTGCAGCAGCACAGCCACGGGCGGTGGGTAGCCCTTCCTCCCTGGCTCATCTCCTGTGCCAGTCCCCTGGCCTTCTCCAGCTCTGCGCTCCTTTCAGCCCCACACCTCTGCCCAGCGGCCGGCGCTGGCCTCTCACCCTCCCGCCGTCGGGTGGTGCCCTGTGGAGCAGCCCCAGCACATAGGGGCTGCCTCCTCCCCCCACCTGCCCCGGGGACCACAGCTCCCCATCTCCAGGCCAGGGGAGGCCCCGGAGCTTTCTGTGGAACTTCTGAGGTCATGCAAGTCACCTCGTGGGCAGTTCGTGGCAGTGAGCACCGTCTTGAAGCCACGCAGCCACGCTACGTCCAGTGCAGGACGTTTTCATCAGCCCAGCACGGGCTCCACGTTCATAGTTAGGCCCCCTCTCTCAGCCCCTGGCACCGCGAGTGTTTTCTGTCTGTGGATCTGTCACTTCTGGGCATTTCTTACAAATGGAAGCCACAGCATGAGCGCTCTTGTCTGGCTTCTCTCCCTTCTGATACCATGTGAGGCTCACGAACCTGCAGGCATACCAGCACTCCCTCCTTTGTCATGGCTGAGCAATATTCCATTGTTCATCCGTTCCTAGGCTGAGGGGTCTGTGTGTCACTTCCCTTTTGTGGCTACTGTAATCAGTGTTGCTGTGCACCTGTTTTTGTGTGGACGTGTGTTTTCAGTTCACCTGGATTTACCTAGCAGTGTGACTCTATTTTTAATTTTTGAGGAACTACCTGACGGCTTTCCAAACTGGTCGCTCCGTCCCGTGTTCGCGTCAGCACCGTGGGAGGGCCGCTCTCTCCTCGTCCCCTTCCCCTCTGCCTTGTCCTGCCAGGGCTCCCACGGCGGGCTGCGTGGCCTCTCCTCGCCGTTGGTGGGCGCTGGTGACAGCGCATCTTTCCAGGTGCTTTTGACCACCTGTGGGTCTTCCCCGAGCACCGCCACCCACACCCTTCCCCGGGGCCTCTTCGGGTCACCTGTCTTTCTGTTTAAGTGTTCTTCTAGCTTCCGGGTCCTGGCCCCTCATCGGTGCAGGTCTGCAGGTGTCCCACCCCGGGGTTGTCTTTCCATCTTCCTGAGAGTGTTCTAGAAGCCTTGACTCTTTATCAAGTCAGGTTCATCTGTCCTTCTTCATTTGCCTGTGCCTCCGAGGCCACGTGGAAGGGACATGTGCTCATGAGACGTGGTCTCGAGGTCATGAGATTTGTGCCCTTTTTTCTTTTTCCTGTGTGTGTGTGTGTGTGTGTGTGTGTGTGTGACAGAGAGAGAGAGATGGATTATTTGGGGGGGGGGTACTGGGGATGGGACCCAGGGGAGCTGTACCACTGAGCCAGACACCCAGCCCTTTTTATTTTTTATTCTGAGATGGGCCTTGCTGTGTTGCTCAGGCGGACTTTGGACTTGCAGTCCTCCTGCCTCAGCCTCCCTAGCAGCAGGGATGGCAGGTGTGCACCACCGTGCCAGGCTGCCTCTGTTTTCTTTAGGAGTTTAGAGAAACAAAGTTTCTTTGCCCTGTTTTGAATGGTTTTTGCCCATGGGGTCGGGTCTGATTCTGTTCTTTTGTCTGTGGATTTCCGGTTGTCCCATTTGTTGAAAAAGGGTTCTTTCCCCGTTGTGTCATTTGGGCGCTCTAGGCAGGAACCGAGGGGCTGGAACGTGTGCGTTTATTTCTGGACTCTCAGTTCCTCTCGGGATCCCTGCCTGACCTTGCGCCAGCACCACACCGTCCCGAGCACCTGCGGAGGGTGACCAGTGGTGTGCGTCCTCCAGCCTCCTCCTCCTTCCAAATGTGGGTCGGCTTCCCTGGGTCTGTTTCTCTGCTGGGTGAGTTTTAGGATCCACCTGTCACCGTCGGCAGAGGCAGCGGGGGCTCTGGCAGGGACTGCGTTGCCCCTGGGTGGACTGGGGGGGGGGGTTCCTGTGTCCCAGGGAATGGCAGTGGAGATGGTGGCCGCTCACCTGTGCGCTATTTCTTTTTTTTCTCTTCTAAATCATCCTATTGATCTTGTAATATAAAAAGGAGCACAGTGTGTGTGGGGGCACTCCGGCCGCCGGAGGCTCAGGCAGAAGGATTGCAAGTTGGAGACCCGTCTAGGCAACTTGGCAAGGCTTTGTCTCAGAATAAAAAGCAAGAAGGTCGTATAAACATAGCTGCGTTTTTAAAAAGAAGATAAACTGGGTGTGGTGGAAATCCCAGCAAGGGTTTGATCCCCAGTACTACCAAAAAAAAAGGAACAGAAATACTGACTCCACACTTCTGGTTTACAGAAAAACGGGCATACAGGAGATCTGCTGATTATTTCTGATTATCAAAATGATGCATTATTCCTTTCGGAAAACTTGAAAAAAAAAGAAGAACAGTGTGAACATGAACTATGACTGTGACATCCAGAGGTGACCGTTTCCACAGTTTCAGAATCATCTTGTACTTCTGTGCTCATGTAGATATAGAACACCCACAAATACGTTTTGTGGAAAACCACATTGACATCCTATTTCAGATAGTTTAACAGCTCGTTTTCTGCCTAAAAAGTGAGCGTTTTCTTGGGTCATTAAGAACTCTTATGAAGTGTTTGGTATGGCGGGACGCTGGGCGTCGGCTGGCTGTCTCGGGGCACACCAACACATTCCCCACTGTTGGAAGTTCAGCAGCGATACCCGGGGAATATTGGTGGGTGTCTGAGAACTTCATTGACGTTTAATCATCAAGTGTATGACCAGGTGGACGGCTGGGTCAGTGCTGACCTCTGTAACCATGGACCCATCACCACGTCGAGCAGTGGACATGTCCATCACCCTGGGTCTCTGTCCACACCTGTGTGGTCCGTCCCTCGTCCCTGCCCCTGCCCCAGGACGATCCAGCTGAAACTTGGCAGCAGTTCTCAGATATGACACCAAAGGTCTATGACACCAAAGGCGCATTTAGAGAGCTGCTGTGTCCGACTCTGGACGGAGGTCAAAGGCAACCCAGCCGCCAGGACACATCTGCAAATCCTGTCTAGCGAGGGCTGATGCCCAGGATCTGCAGAGACCTCTAAAAGTCACCAACAAAAGCCCACTTTACCATGGAAAGGAGACTTGAACAAACCTCTCTCTCAAGAAGGTCCATCGACTGTCCACTGTGCTGCTGACCCTCAGGGAACGCCCCGCTGGCCTGCAGTGACCGGCCACCTCTGCCAAAACACCAGGCAAAACAGAAAGTGGCAGTGTTGGTGAGCAGATGGGGGACCCGGGACCCCAAGTGCACTGGCGGAAGTGGGCAGGGTGCACCTGGGGGGCACGTGGCTGCAGCACAGTTCCCCCGTGAGCCACGGATCCCCCTTGTGTGCATACACCCAGAAGGATTGATAGCAGAGACAGGAGAGGGGTCTGTGCACCTTCGTGGACAGCAACTTGGCCACATCAAATGTGGACACACCTGACAGACGAGTAGATAAACAAACGACACCTGTCCATGGGGTTGAATATTATTTAGCCTTCAAAAGGAAGGGCACTCTGATACCTGCTACAACATGGGCAAAACCCAAGGACATGGTGCTGAGGGAATAAGCCAGACAAAGATAAGCATCGCTCAGCGCCACCCGGGAGGCACCTGGACCAGCCAGGTGGGTGACGCAGACAGAAGATGGGGCTGGGCGCAGTGTGGAGAATTTTTCCTGAGATGTAACAGTGTTTGCATTTTACCATGTGGAAGGAGTTCTGTGGACAGGTGAAGGGGTGGCACAGTACTGGGTTAGCCTTTCCTGGACTTGGTCAGCTGGAATTCCACGGTTCCTGCTTCTCGCCAGGAGGGGTTGGCTCGGTCCCTCCGGGTAGCAGTTTTGCAGCGTGTGGGGGTTGAGTGCATCTGCCGGTCGGGTAGTCCTCCCTGATCACAGAGCCATTTCCTCTCTACAGCATTTCATTTCGGCCTTCGGTGCTGGTCAGTCCTGGGTGGTCCTTGCTCCTTCGCTCTTACAGATAAAGCTGCCGTGAACAGTTGAGGGCGAGCCTCTGCATGTGGCCATTTCTCCTGGTGAACACCTGGGCCGGGAGGGGCTGGAGCTCGCAGTTGGCGCAGCTTGATTTTGAAGCAGGTGCCAGACGTTTCCCACAGTGGTGTGCCCTGTGACCGCCCACCAGCAGCCCGGTTCCTCCGTCCTCACCGACACCTGGCGCCACCGTCTTGGTATTCTAGTGCTCTCAGTGCCAGGGGTGGAGCCCAGGGCTGGGGTTCGCCAGCTGCCCAGCCCTGCCTGGTCTCTCCCACTGGGTGCAGGGTCCTGGCCCCTCCCTGAGCCCCAGCCGTGATGTCGGGCCCAGGCGTGGGTGCCTGGCCCCTTGCACTGCTGAGGTCCGTGCCTGGTCCCGTGTGTCCCCGTTCCTGCCTTTCCTGGCTGGGGAGACTCTGTGTCCTGCAACCCACCGTCTCCTGATCCGTCCACCAGCCGGGAGGCGTTTCTTGCCTTTGCGTGGTGGACAGGCTGCTGTCACAGTCACATGCGGGGTTCTGCATGAGTGTTTTTCTCGCATGTTGGGTAAATGGCAGGAGAAGGTGCTGTGTCCTGTGGTCAGGGTGCACGTGACTTTTGAGACACTGCACACTCTTTCCCAAAGTGGCCCCTCCCTTTACATCCCGCCAGCAACGCACAAGCCCCCCAGCGGCTCTGCACCCCAGCCGGCCTCCCAGTTGTTCCCGTGACCTGGTCCTTCTGCTTTCCAGTGAGTGCCGGGCTCGTGGGTGCCGCGCTGCGCTGGGTCTGAGCCCAGCACCTTTTCATCTGCTCGTCCCCGGGGACGTCTTCCTCGCAGCGTCTTTTCAAACCTTCTGCTCACTTTAAAATTGTTTGTTCATTTCCTTGTGGCGGAGTTTTGAGCATTCCTGGTTTATTCCGGGCACAGTCCTTTCCCAGACATATATTTTGCAAATGTATTTTCCCAGTGTGTGATCTGTCTTTTTACTTTCTAAAATGTCTCTAAAAGCAGTTTCTCATTTTAATTAGCCTCCGCTTACCTTTCCTTCCCTTCTGTGTCCACTTTTGGTGTCACATCTGAGAAGCACTTAGCAGCGCACGTGGCAGTGTCTGCCTGGGAGGAGATCCTTGTACAGATTCTGGACAAAAGGCCTTTACTGGACAGACACGAGGAACATGTGCTTCCAGGCTCTGACCTGTTTTTGTTGCCTTTAATAGAGTATTTTGAAGAGAAATTGTTCTTCCTCTAACTTATCGTTTCTTTTATGGTCTGTGGGTTTTGTGTTCTGTGTAAGAAGCCTGGCTCTGTTGCAGGTCTTACATGTCTTTCTCTTATGGATTTTTCTAGAAGCTAGAAAGCTTTAGGTTTCATCCATGCCGGGTGCATTTTGAGTTCATTTTTGAGTGTGGCACAGGAAAGCGCCCACGCCGACTTTTTCACAGACGCCAGTTGACCCAGCACCACTTGCCGAAAAGCTTCTCCTCCCTGTCGCCTTCTCTCCCTGTCAACCGTCTGAGGATCGGACCCGTCTGTTCCCGGACTCTGCTCTGTCTCACTGGTTGTTTCACCGTATTTATCTTTTCACCCCTGCTGGACTCTCTCGATTGTTATGGCTTCATAAGTCTCAAAATCAGAGAAGCCGGGCTGGGGATGTGGCTCAAGCGGTGGCGCTCTTGCCTGGCATGCGTGCGGCCCGGGTTTGATCCTCAGCACCACATACCAACAAAGATGTTGTGTCCGCCGAGAACTAAAAGATAAATATTAAAAAAAAAAAATCAGAGAAGCCCTGCAACTTCATGCTTCATCTTTATAATTGATGTGACTCTGCTGGGTCTTCTGTGTTTCCTTGAAAACTTTGGAGTCAGTTTGCCGATTTCTACCAAAAAATTCCTGCTGGAATTTGGGCAAGATTGCCATCTTTTTTCTCAACTTGCCAATGGACTTTTGTTTTTATTTATTTACATGTGCTGCTGAGAATCGAACCCAGTGCCTCACACATGCCAGGCCAGCACTCCACCCCTTACTACAACCCCAGCCCCAAGACTGCTATACTGTGGTGACTCCCCATCCACGGGCATGGTGCACCTCTCCGTTGATCAAGTCTTCTCCCGTTCCTCTCAGCCATCTGGGTTTTTAGTGTGGTGGTCTTTAGGGATCGAACCCAGAGGTGCTTTACCTTGAATCATATTCCCATCCCTTTTTATTTTTTATTTTAAGAGAGGGTCTTGTAAGTCACCCAGGCTGGCCTCAAACTTTCAATCCTCCAGCCTCAGCCGCCCAGATTGCTGGGGTTACAGGTGTGCGATATTGGGCCTAGCTTTGAATATCTTTTGTTAAACTTGTTTCTAAATATTTCGTGTGTTTTTTTCCCTTTTTTTTCCTACTATAATTTGAATGTTTTGTATTTATTTTATTTTTCTAGTTGTGTATTGGTGATTTAACAATTTTACAACTAATTTTTTCTATATTAAAAACATTCAACTATAATTTTACCAGATTCATTCATTGATTCTAAAAGTTGTTTCATGATTCCCCTGGGAGATATATATATTATAAGGTGGACACAATGCCTTTATTTTGTTTATTTATTTCTGTGTGGTGCTCAGGATCGAACCCAGGGCCTCACGCATGCAGCCGTCCCCTGGGATTTTTTAACGTCAACAGTCATATCTGAAAACAGAGAGCTGACCTCCTCTTCCAATCCCTGTGACTCTCCTTCCCTTTCCCGTCCTGCTCGCAGCACCAACGAGAGGCGGTGACAGCAGGCATGGTTAGCTCATCCCTGGTCGGGGAGCAATTCAGTCCTGCACCACCAAGGGTGACATTAGCAGCGGAGCCTGTGGGTGTCCTTCACTAAGTTGGGGAGGGTCTCTGTGACTCCTAGCTTTTATCATAATTGAGCATCGGGTATTTATCGAATGCTTTTTCTGTGTTGATTCATGTATCTTTTGTGGGCATCTTTCACTCTTTTCTTTGGATTCACTCCTAGAAATTAAAGGGTCAACACAATGAAATCCACTATTCTGTCAGATTAAAATGCAGTGATTTTTTTTTTAAGGAAGTCAAGTGGTAAAATGTGTGAATGGTGGGATTGCACAGTGGTGTGACTCCACCTCATGTGCAGCCAGAGAAGTGAAAAGTCGTGCTCCATTTGTGTAAAAAAATTAAATAAAAAAATATAATGCATGAATGTTTTTAAGCCTTTTTCGTCCGATTTCCAAATTGCCGTTCCGAGGACCGGGCCGGTTTGCCGTTGTGGAAGGCTGATTCCCCCAGTCCTCGCTGCACAGAGTCTGTGGTCTCAGAGCCTCCCCTGGGGTGGTGTGTCCCGCTGCGATGGATCCCCCCTGGCCACAGACATGGGCACTTTGCTGACCCTCTGTCTGCCCTCTAGGAAGCTCTTCTCCTCTCCTGGGCCGATCTTGTGTTCACGCTCATCTTGGTCACACCCCACATGTGTTCTGAGGTCCTGTGGCCTTCGGCTCGCCCCGTGGCTGTGTTTGTGGACTGTCTTGTAGAGCAGCGTCAGGTTCACGGCAAAGTCGGGTGGACAGTGGAGCCCCCCGTGTGCCCCGGGCCCACGCACGCTCAGTCTACCCAGCATAACGCCCCACCAGAGTGGCACTTTTGGTACAGTGAGCCGTGCTGGCCCGTCATCGTCACCCCGAGTCCAGGTTCACACTGGGGGGTCATGCACCCACGGGGGGTGGCACAGGCAACCCACCCTATTGCCCTGAATCCCATGTCATGCCCTGCACGCCTTCCCCCGAGCCCTGCCACCCAGGTTGGACTTGGTGACAGGAATCCCAGCGTGTCCCCTGTGTTCTCGTGGCTCGACAGCTTACTTCTTGGGGCGGTGACTCTGGTCTGGACACACTGTCCTTTATTTCTATTTACATGCGTTCACATTTCAGAGGACACCTTGGATGCCTTTAGGTTTTGACACTTATGAGGGGCCACCAAAGGGTGGCATCATTCCCAGGCTCCGTGTCCCACCCTTCTCTCCATCACATCAAATGCTCCTCCAGGGCCCGCACGCCCCTCCCAGCACCCTGAGTCCTGCTCACCCGCAGGCCAGGCCAGGCCAGGCTTCCCTGGAGCCACATGGAGGACAGCCAGGGCAGTCCTGGCGGCCGGCCCTGCTGGTCCCCCAGGGAGAGCCCGATTCCCAACCAGAAGAGAGCCCCAGAGGGGCCACCCCACCTCCCCGCAGCTGCCTCAGGCAGAAGTCTGCCTAAACCCCTCACAGCTCCTGAGGGGGAGACTGTTTGCACCGATTAATTGACTGATTCATTAAGTCAAGACACTGTGCTCGGGACCTACAGCTGGGGGTCCAGGGGCCTCTCTTTCAGTCAACTCCAAGCCTCAGGATGGAAGGAAAGCAAGCGCACACGTCGAGGTCTGGATGTTTAAATCATGTTCACACCCGTCCCCCCCCGCCTCTGACCTCGAGAGCCGCCGCTGTAGGTCTGGAGGCTTTTTCTATTGAGGTTTTTCTGGAAACAGACGCTTCCTGTGTGTGTCAGTCACCTATTGCTGCATAACAAATGCCCCAATCACCCTGGCTTTGCCCACAGCTCTTCAGGGTGGGCCAGCCTCAGACTGGCCATGTGCTGGGCTCTAGGGGGTGGCCCCAGGAGCTGCGGCTGTTGGGGCTCTGCTGGCAGGGGCCTGCCTGTCAGCGAGTGGGTGCTGCTCCTGGGCTCTCGCTTTGTGCCTGGCTGGGTGAGGGGGCCCTGCGGAAGCTGCCAGGCCTTTCCAAGCCTGGGCTCTGGGACCTACCTAGCAACCCTTCTGCCACGTTCTCTCTCCAGGAGCAGGAGCCGACTGGATCCAGGGGTGACAGGTGCCACTCTTGGTAGCCGGCTGCAGACGCAAGCCTCCTCCACTTGTGCGCTGCGCGGTCCTACTGTGAGCAAGACCCGGCCCTTCACCCGGGGAGGTACTCCTCTGTGGTGGAGGTGCTCAGTCTGCACTCACGGCCCCATCTTCTCCCTCTACCTGGAAAACGCCTGCCCTTCGGAGCAGCTAGAAGGAATTGCCTGAATAAACCATCCTTTTAATTTTAATGCATCACACATAATAATTTTATGAACAAGCCAAATTATATGCAGCACATATGAATACTCCTAAAACCAAACTGCTTCACATATGTAGAAAGATCATAAAAAACTGAACATATTTCCATCCCAGGTTTTATTTCCTTTAAAGCTTTTTTTTTTTTTTCTTTTCCAATGACTTCTGAGTTCCCAGACATTTTCTGTTTTCACTCAGGTCTGAGTATTAAATGATGTAGGTTCTGTGCCGAGCCTCTGCTGGGAGCTGGGGTGGCCGCCCCCAGCCCGTGCAGCCCACGTGGGGGGGGGGGGACAGGCTGCTCGTGGATGCTGAGCAAGGTGGCATCTGCCAACACAGGTCCCAGGTCCCAGGGAACTAAGGCTTCTGTCAACTTTGCTCCAGTTGAGCCCCTGGACCCCCAGCTGTAGGTCCCGAGCCAGTGTCTTGACTTAATGAATCAGTCAATTAATCGGTGCAAACAGTCTCCCCCTCAGGAGCTGTGAGGGGTTTAGGCAGACTTCTGCCTGAGGCAGCTGCGGGGAGGTGGGGTGGCCCCTCTGGGGGGCTCTTCTGGTTGGGAATCGTGCTCTCCCTGGCGGACCAGCCGGGCAGGCCGCCTGGAGTCTGTCTCTGAGGACCTTGGCCTGGCGGGCAGGGCAGCAAGCAGGACAGTGTGCGGAGAGGAGAGGGGCATGCAGACCTGGGGGGGTCGGATGTTGTGTTTGGGTGGTGGTGAGAGGGTGGGGGCTTGGGCTGAGCACGAGCTCTGGCCACCAGTGGCCTTGTTCCCTAAGCAGCTTAGGAAGGCCGCATGCAGGGCCTGGTGGGGGGCCGGCTCTGTCCTCAGACCCCCCCCCCCTGCTCTGAGCACAATGACTTCAGACAGTCAGGGTCCACTGGGGAGGATGGTCTGTGCGCGGTGGTTCAGGCTGCTGCCGACCCGCCATCTGCGATGGGCTGTACCTGCGCCTGTGACCTCCAGGCCCAGGAGGAAGCCCCCACGCCCTGGGGTGGAGGACGCTGGCTCACTGCTGCCCACAGGGAAGGGACAGCGCCTGGTGCTGTTCTGGAGGCAGCCAGGGGTCCAAAGGCCCGTCTCCGAGGGAGGCTGGAGAGGAGGACGTGGACCAGGCGCCTCAGTCCCACTGTGTCCTGGGCTCCAGCAGGACAGCAGGCCTGGACTGCTGCCCTATCAGTGTGGGGCAGAGCCTGGGACCCCAGACCCACTCTTCCTTGGCTCAGGTCGCATTTGAGCAGGCATTGGCTGGTGATGCTGAGGTCTCAGGAGGCAGGATGTGACTGTGATGTGGCTGAATTCACGTGACTTAGCAGCTGTGAAATGGGCCCTGAGAACGGAGCCATGAAGCTGACCTCAGCCCCACCACTCGCTGGCTGTGCAGCTTTGGGCGAGTTGCTGTCCTCTCTGGGCCTTAGTTTCCTCTTCTGTACAATGGGGTAATAGCATTGCTCAGCTTCATAGGCTGATGGTGAGAATTGTAGGCAATAAAAGCACGTGAGAAGGGGTTAGCCCAGGCCCAGGCCATACAGGAGTTTAATAATGCTTGCTGTATTAGTGGTGTTAATAACTGAAGTGATTTCTTGCCAAGCCATACACTAAATCTGTGTTTATTCAGAAATTTAGCCACTTGAAACCCATGTGGAAGCCCCACTCCGCCTAAAAATGTTGCCAAACAGCTACTCTTCTGTGCGAGGACGAGGCCTGTGCTGAGCACTTTACAGTTGCTTATTCCACACAGAGCCTGGTAACTGTCCTCACTTTGCAAGTGTGGAAGCCAAGGCTCAGAGAAGCCTGGTAACGTGCATGAGGTCACACAGCAAGGATCCTAACTCCAGTCATGGTGGCCTTGTCTGTCATTGTAACCACTGTTGAAGTGGAGCAGGCTCTGACCATGAAGACCTTTCCCACCCTGATTAAAGCGCAGGTGTGCGTGACCAGAGCAGGACTCCCTCACTAGCTCTGACAGCTGTCTGCCCAGCGGGGCAGGCTGGGTTGTGTCCCTGTCGAAGCTCCACCCCCCTGCGCCCTGGCCCTCACGTGGCCTGCTCTGCCAGCTCCCCCTCCAGCTCGGACACCACCCTGCGCTTCCCGGACAGCAATGGCCTCCTACAGACCTCGCGCTGGGACGAGGCTCAGCGGGGCTGTGCCCCGGAGCAGATCTGCGGTGTGTTCCGCGTGGACCTGGGCCACATGCGCTCCCTGCGGCTTTTCTTCAGGTGAGGACGCTTTGGACGCCTCCTGGGGGTGGGCTGTCCCAGCCCTTCTGGCCCTGGCTAACTCTGCCCTTGGGGAAGGGGAGGGTGGCCGTCACTCAGACCCTGGCCTGGAGAAGAGACCAAGCAGAGGTGCTGTGCAGAGTGGCCGCCGCTGTCCTCTCCACCTGGCTCTGCCTTCAGGGCAGTGTGGGGGGCGCAGCCTTCTTGACAGAGCTTCCCTTTCCTTCCCATGGGCCCAAGGGTCCCTGGCCACCTGCCTGCGGCCCCTACGGCTGCCACGCAGCACCAACGAGAGGTTGTGCCGAGAGCAGCACGCTTGTCCCCGAGGGGCCCGCCACCAGAGCGTGCCCCAGCCTTTATCTGAGGGTGGCCAGGTGAGCTGGGACACTGATGGGTGTGGCCAGTGTCTGGGGGTTCCCCCAGAGGGAGCCTCTCAGTGTCCCCCAGCAGGCTCCACAGGTGTCCACCCCCAGGCCCCTGGACAGACGGGATGATGTGGCCAGGCAGGACACCGTGGGAGCAGGCTGCCCAGGAGGGTGCCCAGGTTCCTGGGCTTGCTGGGTTGGCTGCTGCCCTCCACCTGCCACAGGACTCCAGCGACTGCCTGATGATACTTGGAAATGAAAGCCAGCGTTGGCATATTCATCGGGCTTTCTATCCCCGCCCCATGTCCCTTCAGTGATGAGGCCTGCACCAGTGGCCAGCTGGTCGTGGCCAGCCGAGAGAGCCAGTACAAGGTGCTGCACTTCCACCACGGTGGCCTGGACAAGCTGTGCGAGGTGTTCCAGCAGTGGAAGTTCTGCACCGAGTCCCACCTCGAGGACCAGGTAGCCGGCCAGCCTGCCCCACAGGTCCCACACGCTAGGGGCCGCCACTGGACCCTCCCTGCCCTCCTGCGGGCGAGGGCAGTCCTTCCCCAGTGCACCCTGCTGCCAGGCCCCTGGTGGGATCTGCGGCCCTCGGACTCCCAGGGTGTGGCCCCTGGTGGCCTGGGGCCCCTCTGTGGTGGCTGGGTGGTGACAGCACGGCACTTGGGGCTTGAAGCAGTCAGTGCCCGGGCTTTTTGAAAGTCAGCGCTCTGCACTTGAGACATCGTGTTTTGACAGGACGCCCTGCCATATTTTGCTCCGTCTACATGCGACTGTAATGAGAGCCCTTTAATTATCTGTTTAAGGGACCGCATGTGCTTATTAGAAACGGGGCTGACTCCACAGCCCGTCCTTCCCACAGAGCCCCCCGCTGGCTCCCCCGATGACGGCGGCTGGGCGGTTTCCCCGCCTTGAGCAACCTTTGATTTCTGAATTAAATGTCAGCTGCAGCTTCGCCTGGATTCCTGGCTGCGCTGAGACGGTCCGACAGGCCGGCCCCGCGCGGAACAGCGCGGCCTTTGTATGTGGCCAATCACATGTGATTTATCGCGGCCTCGGCGGAGGGGAGCGGGCGGCCGCGCATTCATCTGCTCTCGGCGGTGGGGTCCCGGGGAGCCGGGGGCAGCGCAGGGACCGGGTGGAGGGCGAAGGTATTTCCATTTTAATCGCGTCTAATTACACTTGCCATTTAGGGGCCTGTGTGCCGGGCAGCGCTCCCCCTCGCCCAGAACAGAGAGCCTTTTAAATCCTGGGAACCGCCTCGCTGGCCTCCAAAGCCGCGTCGAGACCCTGATCTTTGCCCAGTTTCCCTCCCGTCCAGCAGGTCGCCAGCGAGAGGACGTGCGTGCAGTTCTCCATCCGGCGGCCCAAGCTGCCGTCCTGCGAGGCGCACCCCGAGGAGAGCCTGTACCGCCGGCTGGACGTGCCCGCCTGGCTGCAGCACCTGAACGAGCTGGGCCAGGTGGAGGAGATGTACAAGCTGCGCCAGGTGAGGGCGGCGCCCGGGAGGGCGGCGCGGGGGGGCGGGCGGCGCCTCCGGGTCCGCCCCGAGCGAGGTGCGCGGCCAGTGCGCGGCCAAGCGATCAAAGCCGCGGCGCGGGAACAATCCGAGCGGCCGGGATCCGTGTCAGCCGGCACAGAGGGCCGCGCGTTGAAAGGCGTCCTTTCCAAACCCGGGGATTAGGCCGCCGATGTGAGAACCGCACGTCAATCGGAACGCGCCCCGGGGGGGCATTGACATTGAAATGAGCGGGTTTGTGTCCTGTATGGGAACGCAGGGCCCGCGCTGTCCCCTGGTGAACATGTGCAAATTGCCGGGGAGCCACCAGAACACCCTTCCCTGGGGATTTGGGGTTCTTTGAGCTGCCCTCTTGCTCGCACCCTCCCCAACTTTGGCCGCTTCCTCCAGGCCATTTTCTTTGGCGGCATTGATGTGTCAATCCGCGGGGAGGTCTGGCCCTTCCTGCTGCGCTATTACAGCCACGAGTCCACGTCGGAGGAGCGGGAGGCGCTGCGGGTGCAGAAGAGGAAGGAATACCTGGAAATCCAGCAGAAGAGGTGACTGCCGCCCCGCCCATGTCCTTTGGAAGCAGTTGAGGTGCCATTAGGCAGGCACACTGTGCCTCCTTTCAAACACGGGCCTCCCAAGCTGAGGACCCGGTGGGAAGTGCAGACCTGAGCTCTCAGGTCAAGATGTCCCAGCTCTCCTTCAACAGTCTGAATGGGTGCTGGTGTCCCTAGCTGCTGGCTGGTTGGAGCAGCGCCTGCAGGGAACAAAGCCAGAGCTAGGGCTCTGTTGCCCCTGGGACTGCTGTCAGCTCCCTGTGGGGCTGGGCCTGGGTGAAGCCCTGTTCCCGGGGGTTGTGCTCAGCTCCCCTCTGAGGGCTAGAACCCACCAAGGGGAAAGCTTTGGACTGGCCACCACCCATGACTGCCAGAGCTACAGGGTTTACTGCCCAAAGCAACCCAGCCCTCCCTGCAGCAGGATGAGGGGAGGCCTGTCTGGGGCACATGGGCTGCTGGACCCTGTCTACTACTCACTCCTGCCCCAGGCTCTCCATGACTCCTGAGGAGCGCGGAGCGTTCTGGCGAAACGTGCAGTTCACCGTGGACAAAGATGTGGTTCGGACAGATCGGAGCAATGAGTTCTTCCGTGGGGAAGACAATCCGAACGTGGAGAGCATGAGGTACCTGGCTCCTGGACAGGCCAATGCCCCATCCAGCCCTCCCTTATCTGCAAGTGGTGGCCCCCCTGTTCTCTGAGCCTCAGCTGATCTCTGAGAAGGGGACACTCCCAGAGGAGGCTTTCTGTAGGCTTCGTGAAGTCAAGGTCCCAAGCAAAAGATTCATGGGCTGCTTCAGCAGGAAACCCACAGCCACAGCATCCCAAGGAAGCCCAGGATCCACTCAGGGTGCCAGCAGAGCCTCCAATCCCTGGGCACCCCCAAACCTGCTCATGCCTGGCTCCCATCCGCCCACCAGACAGGCTTTTCCCCACGTCCCCTCCGTCTCCTGATGGGTGGTCCTCCTGTGATAAAGCTGCACAGAGCCAGAGGCTGGCATCTTGGACATTCTGCTGCAGCCTGGCAAATAATTGCACACAATTAACAGCCCATAAAAACGTGTCTGCCAGCCCACCTTTGGTCACAGGCACTCAAGCATTAGGGAAATCAGACCCACATTCTTCCTCACCCCCTGCTCTGGGCTCTGGGCCTGGTGAGCAGCTCACTCAGGCCATCACCTCTTGCAAAGCGAGGACCGTTTGGTCGTGATCCAAGGCTCAGCCCTTGAGGTTGCCGCAGAGCTGCCAG
This sequence comes from Urocitellus parryii, assembly GCF_045843805.1. Taxonomy (NCBI): domain Eukaryota; kingdom Metazoa; phylum Chordata; class Mammalia; order Rodentia; family Sciuridae; genus Urocitellus; species Urocitellus parryii. The sequence goes on along the minus strand of NC_135537.1, from coordinate 181,646,917 downwards.
GGCCTGCACCAGACACTGCCTCCCGAGGTCAAGGTGAAGGGGAGGTCTGCGCAGCAGGGTCTCCAGCCTCGGCAGCAGGAAACAGTAAGGGTGGGGGCAGGGTGGGTCATGCCCAGCCCACCCTCTGCTGCCTCGCCAGGAGGATCCTGCTGAACTATGCTGTGTACAACCCGGCCATTGGCTACTCCCAGGGCATGTCGGACCTGGTGGCACCTCTCCTGGCCGAGGTCCAGGACGAGTCAGACACCTTCTGGTGCTTCGTGGGTTTGATGCAGAATACAATCTTCGTCAGCTCTCCTCGGGACGAGGACATGGAGAAACAGCTGGTGAGGCTCGGGGCTGTGCGTGTACGTGTGTGAGCCTGCATGGGGCGCGCTGGAGAGCACACTGCCACCTCCTCTTGCTGCCAGGGGTCTCGGCAGTGATGTGTGGCTTTGCTCTTATGGGTCGGTGGGCAGCAGAAAGCCAGATGGTGCTGCTGCTAGGAAAGGGGCAACTTGGCCCTGGCCTCCAAAGAGGGCCACGGCCTCCAGGAGAGATGTTGCTCCCAGGGCTGCAGGTCCAGGGCGGGCTGTGGGGAGTGTCCCCTTCCTGCATGTGACCACACAGCCCAGCGGGCAGGGCAAGGGAGGGAGGCCCTGTGCTGCACGGACGGGCTCCCGGCTGCTACCACATAGCCCTGGCTCCTGGGTGGGCTGAGGACAGGAGGGCTCCTTGTGCCACCCTGAGAACCAGCAGCAGTTCTCACCCCAGGACAGCAGGCCTTTCCTGGGGCCCATCTGGCACGTCCCCCAACCCCAAGGCCTCCTGAAAAGGACTGGCCTGGTATAGACCAGGAAGCACTGAGTGGTGGGGAGTGGGGGAGCCAAGCTGGGTCAGACAGGGTCCGGCGGGTGGGTGTGCAGCCCAGGACAAGTTAGGGCTCCCAACCGCCATTCTCACTGCCCGTCACCAGTGTGGACCTGCTGGCTGCCCTCTCGTGCTCAGTCCAGGAGAGAGCCTGGAAGCCCACAGATCGAGCAGACAGTACCGGGCTCCAGGGGTGGGATGTGGGGACACAGAAAAGACCTGTGGTAGGGAGGAAGGCAGGTGTCCCAGGTCCCCTGGGCTGGGTCATCTCCACCCATAGGGGTCTGGCCCTGAGTGTCCAGAGGCTCAGCTGGACAGTTGTGGTGAGTGGTCAGGTCTCACTGGACACGATGTACTCCTGAAGCCCAGAGCTGAAGGGGCCAAGGAGCATGTCCTACAGGTCAGCCGTGCAGGGGTCACTGAGGTGCCATGGGATTGAGGAGCGCAGCCAGGAGGGTGTGAGGCCGGGGCAGCTGGGGCGTCACGTACACATGGCCTTGACCCTGCTGTAGGCCACCGAGTGGAGAACCTGGACTCAGCTCCTACACTCCACAGCCCCAGCTGCCCTCTCCAGCAGAACAATGGGCCACTTGTGTGGGGAGGGCATGTGCGGGCCACCAAGATCCCCTCAAGAGTGCAGCTGACCCCTGCCAGGCCTGCTGGCTCTGCACAGTCCTGCACCCCTGTGATGTCAGGCCTCCGCGGAGCCTGGGAGGCAGTTACGGAGTCTGATGCCACTCTCCCTGATAGCTCAGGGCAGCACAGGACCAGGGGACCCATTAGCTCCTGGAGATTGATTTTCCGGTGGTGTCAGTGAAGTCGGCCGAGTCCTGGGTCAGAGAAACAGCCTTGACCTGGTCCCGTGTCACGGGGTGATCTTAAGTGTGGCTGGGGCTAGGTGGTTCCCCCAGAGACAGCTCCCAGGCCACAGGGTGCCAGGCCATGCCTTGTCTGGGGCCACGCCAGGGCCTCCGTCCAGGGCAGTCTGAAGTCTGGGAGAAGCTGGCGAAGACAGGCGCGAACACAATTCCAGTGCCGGAAAGAACTCGGCAGGCCGCAGACACCTGTGTCCTGCAGAGACCGAGGTGCGGGTGGCTGAGGAGGGGCTTCGGGGCAGGGTGGGGCGGGCTCACGCTCCTCCCTCGCCCCCAGCTGTACCTGCGAGAGCTGCTGCGGCTGACCCACCCGCGCTTCTACCAGCACCTAGCGGCGCTGGGCGAGGACGGCCTGCAGATGCTCTTCTGCCACCGCTGGCTCCTGCTCTGCTTCAAGCGGGAGTTCCCCGAGGCCGAGGCCCTGCGCATCTGGGAGGCCTGCTGGGCCCACTACCAGGTGCGTGGCCACCCACGCCTGGCAGGGCGGGGGCTCCCCCACCTCACCCCACACCCCGCTGCTCCCTAGTCCTGGGCTGGCTGCAGGCCCCTCCCAGGAACTGAAACCCACGCAGCCCAGGATGCTGGTGTGCCCGCACGTTGGGACAGCACTGTCCCACCCCGCCCCCTGGGACTGCTCAGCCACAGGTCCAGGCCCAGGGAAAGGGGGGCTCTGCTTCCCCAGCAACCCCCCGAGAGCCCTGGTGGTGTGTCCCAGCCTCCACTTGCTGTCCCCATCACCAGTATCTCCTCCACCAACTGTCCTCGGAGTACAGGGTGGAGTCTGTCACGTGGCTTTAGCGCCTGAGTTAGGGACAGGTGGGTGAGGTGAGAGGATGGGAGAGTCTCTGCACTCACCAGCCTTTACAGAAGTACTGGGATGCATTCAGGAGGGACGGCCCTCTGCTGGGCGCCAGCTCTGATGTCCAGGGCAGCTAGCAGAGAGAGGTGGATACCACCTACCCACAGATGTGGCAGTAGCAGTTCCCATCCTGAGTGGCATCATGGGTCGGGGGTCACACGGGAGTCTGAAGACACCTAGGTTGTGCCACCAACTGTCTATACCTTCCTCACGGCCCACCCCGGGTCTGCATGCCTGGCCCACATGGGTGGACGAGCCGGACGCAGAGCTCAGGACGGAGCACCTGCACTAATAAAGTGGACGGCCTGCAAACCCCACCCTGCCCTTTACTTGTGTTTCAAGTGACCTCAGCATCACCCACTGAAGAGGGCCGATTCTTACCACTGTACTGTGTCCCAGGTCTGATGAGATCAGTGGCAATGACCCCAGCCAACTGCCAATCTGTTTAAAGCCCACAAAGCAAGTCCACAGTGCTTTCAGACTTGGGGTAAATGGAGCTACATTTGGAACAATCCCTGGTCAGCTGAGCGGGAGGGGTGGGAGGATGAAGGAGGCTAATTAGCCAGGAGTGAGCTCTGGCAGGGGTCACTGCCGGGCAATGCCTTTAATTCCTGAGTGGCCCCCTGGGGGACAGTCTCACCCATTTCCCTGCAGTGTGCGGTGGGCTGGCCTGCCCCACACCTTGTCCCAAGAGCTGAGACCCTCTGTGCCGCCGTCCAGCCCATGTGGACCAGGCTCCACCTTCCACTCCCCACATTCCTCCAGCAAAGCTGGGTGTCCACTTCCTGGGACTCTCATCCCAGCCAAAGTCAGAGTGGCTGCCAGAGGGCCAGCCCGAACCAAAACAAGACCCCTGCAGGGAGCTCTGAGGAGGGGGCCGGGCGGCCCGGGGCGGCGTCTCCCAGAGCAGGCCCGGGTGAGGTTTGCTGCCGTGGCCTCTGCCCACGCGCAGCACTCCAGCAGCCTGATTGGGGATGGTTCTGTGTGGAACTGTGACCAGCGTCAGGGGACTCGCATGCACTTTCTGCTGCTCCCTTCCTTCCTGTGCCTCAATGAGCCACTGTGTCAAAGGTGGGGTGCCTTGAGGTGCCCAGGCAGGAGCACACACAGATGGTCCCAGCCAGGACAGGGTGCCTTAAAGGAGGGCAGTGGGGCCCTCTGAGGGGCCTCCAAGAGGAGGGCTGGGACATGGAGATTGGGTCAGCGTTCCAGAAGTCTCAGGGACTGCTCTCCTGGGACCTGCTTCTCAGACTGCAGTGGAGCGCAGTCTCTGGGGCGCGCCTCGGGACGCCCCGCAGCAGGACAGACCAGCCTGTTGGTTGGCTTGCACCTGGGGAGGACCCTGACCCAGCCTGCCCACAGCCCCTCTCATGACGTTTGTGGATAGGACGTCACAGTGAGCTCTGGGGTCCAGGCTTTGGAAGAAGGGGTCACACAGAGAGCCCACCCAGAGACTGGCAGCCGTGGCTGCCCGGCACAAGCGTTGCTGCTCTGGGTCCTGCAGCAGCCCAGGGGTGTGGCTGCCGGCAGACCTGACTTGCATGTGGGGAAACTGAGGATGAAGGCCCCTGCACAGCTTGCCAAGACCCCCACAACCCACAAACAGGCCCCCAGCGCAGACGCTCTCCCCCGGAGCCCCTCTGCCCCCTGCACCAGGCCCGTCCTTCAGGCAGGCCAGTCAGGGCCCGTCAGAGTTCTGCTGTCTCCCCCAGACGGACTACTTCCACCTTTTCATCTGCGTGGCCATCGTGGCCATCTACGGGGACGACGTCATCGAGCAGCAGCTGGCCACTGACCAGATGCTCCTGCACTTCGGAAACCTGGCCATGCACATGAACGGAGAGCTGGTGCTCAGGAAGGTGAGCCCTTCCCTCCCTGGCTCTTGAAGCCCCTGCCTGCACAGAGCCTGCCCTGCACTTAGTCCCACCCCACTGCCCATCTGCACCTGCAGCGTTGGGCCCTACCACCAAGGCCCAGGGGTGGGTACCTGCTGCAGCCCCTCCAGCTAGGTCATGGGTCCCCGTGGCTGTCTCCATGCTCTCAGGGGGCACCATCGTGGGGTCCCCACCTTGGGGAGTCTTACTTCCAGCCCAGAGCTAGGGAAACGGGAGCCTGGGCCTGGGGAGGGGCTGCTCCCACCCAAGGTCAACTGGAATAAAGGGGACTTCATTGAACTTCTGCCCTCCTTCCCCCTCCAGTCTCCTGCTGAAGTGCGGCTGGGCAGAGCTCCAGGGCATCCTGGTGGCCCAGAAGGTGGGGCCGAGCTGAGTCAGAGAGGGGTCCTGCCAAACATGGCAGGCTTGGGCCGGGCAGGGCTGGGCAGCCTTGGCCTTGCTCTCCCTCATTGGGTAGCTTGGGAGCTCTGAAATCGGAGGGCTTCCTCACAGCTTGCGGCTGTGAGCTCTGCCAGAGTCTCCAGCAGCCGTGGCAGACCCAGACCACTGTGTGGTGCTAGGTGGGAGCCAGTGGGCAGAGCCCACAGGCGTTGGCCCTGGCCACGGTCATTCTTCAACTTCCCATGGGGATCCCAGGCCACCAGGCTGTCCCCTGACCCCATCCTCTCTCTCTGCAGGCCAGGAGCTTGCTGTATCAGTTCCGCCTCTTGCCGCGGATCCCCTGCAGCCTGCATGAGCTATGCAAGCTCTGTGGGACGGGAATGTGGGACAGTGGGTACATGCCCGCCGTGGAGTGTGCCGGCCACCACCCAGGCTCCGAGAGCTGTCCCTACGGGGGCACGGTGGAGATGCCTTCACCCCCAGCTCCAAGAGAAGGCAAGAGGGGCCCGAAGACACCTCGGGAAGGCTTTGGCTTCCGCAGATAGGTGGGACTCCCTGCACTGGACAGGTTGAGGGGACCTTGCAGGAGGTCCTGGGTGTGGGGGAGGGGCGGGGGGACGGATGTCAGAAGTGCAAGGAAGACGGCTGTGGGCGAAATGAAGAGCCCTTTTTCCCAGTAACGACACAGCCAGAGCCTGGAAATGACAGCAGCAAGGCCTGCCACCCTCCCAGAGGACAGTCAGCTCCGGAAGCTGGGACCGGGCAGCTGCCTCACGCCGGCTGCCTGGGGGAATTCTGCACAGCCTAGAAATTCCTCGTTGCCAGGAAAAGGGGACAGCAGGGACAGGAGGAGGCCTCCACCCCAGTGCCAAGGGGTGCAGATAGCGGGGCCCATGCAGGCCCAGAGGCCTCTGCACACGGGACGCTTTCTCGTCAGGCTTCTCCAAGTGAGCTGGACACACTCCTCCCCCTTCCCACCACAGCTGCAAAGCTGGTGTGAGGGCATCTGCCAGGAAGCCCTCCGATTTCAGAACAAGTGTCCAACCTGGGGCGCTCGCGCCAGCTGCCTAAGTGCTGTGCATCCTGGCTATGGGGAGGAAGGGCCCGACTGAGCCGGAGCCACAGCCTGGTGGACAAGGGTCGGACACCTGCCCCTAAGCTGGGGTTTTCCCCTGAGTACTCTTGGCACTGTTCACAGTCAGTCTCACCAGGTCCAGCAGCCATCTGGGGGTTGAACGGGTTGGCAGGTGTGTGTGTATGTGTGTGTGCACGTGCGTGTGCCTGCAAGGTCCTCTGAAGAGGATCCCTTCCTCAGGGCAGTGGGAGTGTACTAACAGAAAGCCAAGACAAGGCACCTGAAATAGCAGAAGCCTCCTGACCCGCTGCAGGACCTGTGGTCCCTGCTGTGAGTGTGGACCAAGAGCAGCCGTGGTCAAGGAGCATTCGGGCTCTCCCCGTGTGCTCATCCTCCGAGGGCTGGGTCTTGGCTGCCCCTCCTGGGACAGAACGAGGCACAGGGGCTGTGGCCAGAAGCTCCCAGCCGTTGCAGGAGAGCCATGTCTCAAGTGATGGGCGCCAGGAGTTGGGTGCCTCTGTGAAGCGCAGACCCAGAGCTGCCTCCTGCCCGCAGCTCCTTGCTGAAGGGTGGGCACTGCTGGACAGTGCCAGTCTTAGAAAGACACCAGCCCCCTCCCTTCTCCGCTTTTTTTCTCCATAAGCCCAAGTCCTCTTCAAGGCACTTACAAGTTCCTGGTCCCTCTGTTCCAAGAGCCTTTGGGGGAGAACATACTGGACTCCCCAGTGTGCAGATCCTGAGCTGTTAACCACTGCAGTCCAGCCACGGGGGTCCTGGGGGGTGGACTTCTCATCTGTTTTGCTCCTGGGGAAAGTGGGTTGCCTGTCTGTGTTGGCTCCTGGTCCGCTAGGGAAATTGGTAGCGCTAACCAGGTCCATCCTTCCTAACCCTCCTCTGGAAACCAGACCCCACAAATAGTCCTGTCAGCTCTCCGTTGCCACAGGAGTGCTGTGTAGCAGATAACCCCAAAATTCATCGGCCTAAACTGCTGCGCCCAGGTACCGCGCTGCCCGCGGGTCGGCAGTCAGGCTGGGCGGTCAGGCTGGGCAGTCCTGGTCTTGGCTTGCTTACCTCCGGGGCCATGGGTTCCGAAGCTCCAGCAGGGCACTCGAGCGAGGTGCAAGGGCAGGTCCCTTGCCCCCCTCCTGCAGGTCAGCCCTGGTGAAGGCCCCTGCAGGACTGGGTGTGTACCTGTCCAGGCCAGGGAGGACCACACGTCTGTCCCATCCTGCAGCCAGACCTGGCCTTCTGGGGTGGGTAAATGGACCCTGTCTGCTAGTATTCCCTCTGCACAACCTGTCCAGGAGCCTGGGGATTCAGAGGGGCCCAGGATGGGACTGTCATCACAGTCTACCTGCCACCACTAGAAAGTCTTGGTCCAAATGACACTGTTCCAGGTCACCCCTCCCTGGGGTGGGAGAGTGAGCCCCTGCCCTCACCCCTGCCTGTGCTACTCGGGTGCCTCTTGCCCTGGGGCTGCTGTCTTGAGGGCAGGTCGAGCAGGGCCAGGTCTCCACTCGCTTTGGAAGGTCCCAGGTGGAAGGCCTTCCCCGTGAGTCCCAGCTCCCCAAGACCTGACCCACCTACACCAGCTGCATCCTCAGGGTGACCAAGTGCCACTCTGCTCCCCTGGGCCTCAGTGTCATCTGCTTCTGCAGAGCAGCCAGGGTCCAGGAAGCCAGAGCGGGTGTGCTGCCGGCTGGAGGGGAAGCCCTGGAGGGGAGGGAGCAGCCCCGCCCTGGCTCTGCTCCCTTCATCTGGATGCAATTAGAGGAAGCCAGCCCCAACCCTGCGGCAGCTGTTACCCCAGGATTATTCCCAGCCAGCAAAAGGCATTAGGGTGATAATTCAGTCATTAGACTCCTAGCTTCCCACCGCCACGACGTGCAAATAGGGGGTAATCAGCCCGGCATGGCCATCCTCCGCGATGCCGCTTATTTAACCCATTTTTTAAAATGACACTTAATGCTATTGGTGGGCGGGCGTGTGCGCGCATAAAGTCGGCGCCTCGTGGGTCCTGCCACTTACACGTCTGCTGACAGTGTTGCATGGCGTCGTCCTGGGTCTCTGGGAGGAGAGGGACCTCTGGTGTGCTTGTGCTGGCACTGTCCACCTGACACCCAGGAAAGCTGACTTCCCACCCGTCCTCCCAGGGCAGAGTGCTCCCAGGGAATGGCGGGTGGTGTAGGATGAGTATTTCTCTGCCACCTGGGCCTGACAGGGTCCTCCCCCCGGGTGCTAGGAAAGATCGAGCTTTTCCAGAAGGTTCCAACTCGGGTCCCAGCTTGGGCGACTCTCAGGTCATGTGTCCCTGCCCTCTTGCAGAAGAGGAGGGCCTGATCCAGGACAGTCACCTGGCACACATGGGCTTGGAGACCATCAGTGAGGCAGAGGGAGGTTTTTAAGCCCGGGGTGGGGTGGGGTGGGGGGACGCATCCTGGAGCTACCCCTGAGAGCCTGTGCCAATCCCTGCTGGGGTGAAGTCAGCCTGGGGCCGAGGCTGGCAGAGGGCACCCAGCTCAGGCCTTTGATAGTGGGCCCCGAGAACAGATGGGGTTAACAAGGAAATGGGGGGACTGTGGGCCGGGGGGGGGACCTGCTCCTGTGAAGTCCCTCTGAGCTGTGGTCCACCTCTGGCAGATAGCTGGGGTGGCCCGCAGGGTTCTATGTCTCGCTTGGGTTTCCTCCTGCAGAAGCCTCCCTATCCAGCCTCCCGATCCCCCTGCAAGAGGCTGGGGAGGCGGGGACACCCTGGGCTCACCAGGCAGAGGGAAGGAAGTATCTTCTAACCTGGGCCAGGTGCAGCCAGGACTGGCTGCCCAGCTGGGCCCCCCATCCCAGGGGCCCCGGGGACGGCCTGGGTCTGGCTGGCTGCACAGGCCTTCCTGTGGGGCTGCTCCAGACCTAAAAGCTAATCCCCCAGGGCTGGGAGTAGCGCTGTGGGAACGCTCTTCCCTGGAGCAGGGGCCTGGCCTGGAACTGCCACCACCCCTCCCTGGCCAGGTGGCCTCTGCCCACCCAGCCTGTTTCTTCACCTGTTAGATGAGCACAAGGACACCTGCCCAGGCCACCTCACCTGTGGGGACTTTTCCTGTAGAAGCTGCCAGGAGCCTGGTACGCCATGGCCCAGAGGCCTCACCAGCCACTCAGGGAAGTGACCACTGACCTAGCCTTCAGCAGCCTTGACCATGAGGGCTCAGGCCCTGGACAAGAACTCTGCCCTGGTTTGGAGTCAGCAAACCTGTGGCCCCTCCTGCGCCTCCGCCTTGCTGAGTGTCAGCGGAGGGCCAGCCTTTCTGTGCCTCCTCTCAAGGTCACTCCCACAGCTCTACTCCTGCCACTGGGCGTGGGCATTCCTGCCTGTGCGCCTGCAGGCAGAGCTCTTCAGGGAAGGCCGTGCTCTGGGCCTCACCCGCTGGGCTGTGAAGTCCCCTGAGGACTCCGCTCCCAGGTTGGAGCTTAGCCACCAGGAGAGGGGAGTCCCTGGGCCTCCCAGAACAGAGCAGGGGCACACAGCCTGCTGCTGCCCCGTGTCTGAGATGCATCCGGATGAATGTCCAGGTAGGAAGTGGAACCCAAGTTCAAGCCGCACGACCAGCTTTTCTCAGCGCTTTGGGGTGGGGAGGGCAGTCTTGTTGTTGAAGGGCAGTTTCGTGAAATTCCCACCCCTACGGACAGATGGGGTTGTCTCCGCGAGTGATTTGTTCTGTTTTGCTTTTTAAATACAATCCCCCTCCACTCAGGCCAGGTCTGGTGACCATGACCCCTGCTAGGCACAGCCCCTCCCGCGCTTCTGAATTTCGTGGATTCCGCTGCAAAGGAAATAAAATCATGTTGACGGCGTCCGTGGCACAAGGCCCCAGGTCTCTCAGGGCCTGTAGCGAGAGACACTTGGGTGTGGGGCAGAGGAGGCAGGAAGGCCTGTGGACACTTCCACCTGCCCTGCCTCTTGGCTCTTCAAGGTGGGGACGGGGAGGGGTACTGGGGTCACCAGAGCTGGGGGCTGGCCAGCAGACCCTGCTCTGGGCAGGCTCACCCTGGGCCCTGAGTGGACAGCATTTGGCTTGCAGGGGACAGTGAGGAGGAAGGGCCGCCAGGCCTGGCAGCACAGGTGGCTCTGTCTCAGGGAGCATCTCCCTGCCAGGGCTCCGCTGCAGGAAGCGCAGTTAGGAGATTTTTCAGGAGCAGACGAGACGGGTGGGAATTTGAGGGAAATCAGCATGGCCCCTCCCTCATCTTGCTGACCCCCCAGCCTGGGGAGCGGGGCACAGGCACCTGTGCCCCGGGACGAGGGGAGGCCACGGAGCACCCAGCTAGGGTTCCAGCCCTCGGCTCCCTCTGGGTGGCATGGCTTCCCAGTGCTGGGCTGGTCTCAGTCCTTTCTCCTGGGGCCTGGGGGCGAGGGGAGGTCTCCTGAGGTTCAGGCCACTGGTCTGAGGGCTCTGGCCTTCTGTCTCCCTGGCCGTGGCCCAGACCTCCCCATGCCCCCTGAGGTTGGCAGGTGGACGCCTGGCAGTGTCCTCAGTGCCGTCACAACCGTGTGGTCACCCATGCTGGGCCCAGGGGACGAGCCACCCCGAGAGCCAGGCTTCAGGGTTGAGACCCTGGGGATTCCTCAGTGCCGTCACAACCGTGTGGTCACCCATGCTGGGCCCAGGGGACGAGCCACCCCGAGAGCCAGGCTTCAGGGTTGAGACCCTGGGGATTCCCCTGTGCCTGGGAGAGGATGGCTTTTGTGCACTCAGGGTTGGCACTGCCACCAGCCGCAGAGGTCTTGCTCGAGTCAGGGGACGTTGCACCCCCGCCTGTCCTGGGGCTTCCTCCCCGTGGTCACTCACGGCTGTCCACGGTGGGGAGCCTCTGCGTCCCAGAGGGGGGTGGATCCACTGTGGGGACTGCATGGCTCCTTGGGTGGAAGAGCACACACTTCTGCAGACCCTCTGAGCCAGGCCACGTGTGCCCCCAGGCCTTTGGCTGGATGAACCCGGAACCCCCAGTCTGGTGGCCAAGGCTCAGGGGACCAGGAAACCCCAGGTGAGCCCCAGATGGCCAGTGCTGCCCTGTCATACTGGGGTCTCTCCCCCTTCCACCCAACACAGTGATCCAGAGGTGGAGGGTCCATGTGAAGCACACAGGGTCTCTGCCCGGGACCCATGTTGGAACCCGGAGGGGGCAGGTCTGGCTCTGCCTGCTTTGGCCCTGGTGCCTGAGCATGCCCTCCCTGTGCTCTGCCTGCCAGGCAGGGGGCCTCAGCATCCCCCCCCGGGGGGAGGAAGACCCCAAGCCAGCGCCTCTCCTCCTCCCACCCCCATTTCCACTTCAGAGACGTGGACTGTCACACCCTCTGTGCTCCGGAAGGCACCCGTCTGCCCACATGGAGGACTTTCAGACTCCGCATCCCCTGTTTCAGAAGGGATGGCCCTCCACGTCCACCCCCCACACCCTCCCCTGGACCACACCTCCCACCCACTCTCTCCTGGTCCACACCCCCCCACCCACTCTCCCCTGGTCCACACCCCCCCACCCACTCTCCCCTGGTCCACACCCCCCCACCCACTCTCTCCTGGTCCACACCCCCCCACCCACTCTCTCCTGGTCCACACCCCCCACCCACTCTCTCCTGGTCCACACCCCCCCACCCACTCTCCCCTGGTCCATACCCCTCAACCCACTCTCCCCTGGTCCACACTCCCCCACCCTCCCCTGGTCCACACCCCCACATCCTCCCCTGGTCCACATCCTCCCCTGGACCACACCCCCCAACCCACTCTCCCCTGGTCCACACCCCCCCACCCACTCTCCCCTGGTCCATACCCCCCCACCCACTCTCTCCTGGTCCACACCCCCCCACCCACTCTCCCCTGGTCCACACCCCCCCACCCACTCTCCCCTGGTCCACACCCCCCCACCCACTCTCTCCTGGTCCACACCCCCCAACCCACCCTCCCCTGGTCCACACCCCCCCACCCACTCTCTCCTGGTCCACACCCCCCCACCCACTCTCTCCTGGTCCACACCCCCCCCACCCACTCTCTCCTGGTCCACACCCCCCCACCCACTCTCCCCTGGTCCATACCCCCCAACCCACTCTCCCCTGGTCCACACCCCCCGCCCACCCTCCCCTGCCTCTCAGGAGAGCAGCCAGCCGCTGGTCCTGGGGCAAGAGCCTTAGCCTCGGTGGAGGAGGAGCCTTGAGCTCAGCACTGAACAAGAGAGACACTTCACATTTGGTGTCATTACAGAGAATGACTAAATGCTTTTTTAAGTCCATGTCTGGATTCTGAAATTAATACCGTGTCCCAGGCTGGGTAGAGCAGCTGCTTCGGGAAGTAGGGGCATGCCCAAAGCCCTCAACAGCCAGAGGCAGGAAGCCTTCACCAAGGTGCCGATAAAGCTCACTTATTCCTGGCTACGACAGACTCGATAGAAAAAGACACAGAGGGTCCTAGCAGCTCCAAGTCAATGGCAAGTGAGCACAGGGTCTAGCAGTTTTCAGATCCAACAGTAGACTGGCAAAGAGCAAGGGCCAGGAAGCCCCTCTGGGGCAGCGGTCAGAGCCCTGGTGGGGCTAACTGGGGCCTGGAAATGTCTGGACACTACTACAGGGGACAGGAAGAGCATTCTGAGAGACTGAAGGAAGACCTTGATGGGGGAAGGGTGGAGTCTCGTGGAAAATAAAGGCTCTGGAAGACGGAGGTCCCGGGGCGCTTCAATTCAGCGCCTTCTGCTCTCCAGGGTGGAGGGGACCGGGCAAAGGTGCTAGCAGTTGAGGGTGTTCCTGCCATGAGGCCCCTCAGGAGGGCCACTCTGGGCTGCCCATCCTGGGGTCCCGTCCACTCTGTCTTCTAGACCTGGGTTCTGAGGGGCCTGCCCCCCACCCTGTTGGCCAGAGCACCAGGACTGCGCCAACCAGGGGGCGCTGGGACTGGGGCGTCCTGCTCCTGGGCGCACTCTGCTTCCTGCACTGCTGTGTCCTCCTGTAACAGTGGCCCCTCTTCCCCGAGCCAGGGGCGCTAGGATAGGAAGTCTCCCCTGGAGCTCCCGTCTGGGTGCAGGCGGGTGGCAGACGGGGTCCCCTGTGGTGGCAACCTGGGGCAGTGTCTGGGGCTCTGGCCGCCACCCCCTCTCTCCGGCCCACCTCCCGCCAGTGTTTAGACACACAGTGCCTGACCCAGGCCACCAGACCCCAGGTGCCCCCGGGTCCTACCCACTCTCCAGCGCAGGGAGCCGCCCGTCCCTCCCCTCCCAGAGTCCTCCCCGCCTCCTGACAGAAGCCCAGGCTCTGCCCAGCGACTGGTTGAGAGGGACTTCCCCTTCTTGCTCCTTCAGCAGGAGTGAGCTTTAGAGGCTCAGCCTCAGCCTGCCTGAGCCCCGGGCAGGAAGGGTGGTGGCTGCCCAGGCAGAGAGGGTGGGTACCCCAGGAAGTGGACTGGGGTTGGCAGGAGGGTGGGGCAGGTGTCCCGTGGGTACCCACAGGGGGACGGTGCGGCAAGGCCGGGCAGGGACGCTGTCCTCACTGCTGGCCTGCAGCCCCCTCTCCTCCCACCTCTCTGGACCCCCTCCCCAGGCAGCGGCCACAGGAGGCCACTTGCCCACCTCAGGCTGCTGCAGATTGGAGAGTCAGCTGAAGGACCCCTGTGCTCCCCCTTCCCCTTCGCCCTCCGGCCAGAGTGTAGCCACCAGAGTCCCAAGGGCCCTGCAAGGTCAGAGGCCCCCAAATTCTAAAACTCAACCACTGGTTCGCTGGGCCTGGCCCTCAGTCTCTATGCACCAGAACCTCGGTCCCCCCACGTGCCTGACACTGACCCAGGACACCCAGGTCTGTAGGGTGGGCTGGGCTGCAGCTCCTCAGTTAGAGGGGGCACCCCCCCGAAAGTGTCCCAGAGGCAGTTCAACCCAACGGCTTCCCCAGGTACCCCTTCCCAGGCTTGCCATGGACGGCCCCCTGAGAACCTGCCAGTGCCCAGCAGCACCGGGGGCTCCTCCCACCGTCCTGGCTAGAACGTAAGTCCTCGATTCGGGTTGGGGCCTGCTTGGCAGAGGAGCCAGAGGGGAGGAAGCCCCCTGCCTGCTGGAGGTCCCCAGCACGCAGCCAGGGCCCCCACGATGGGGCTGGACGGGGCGGCCACCTGCTCCTGCTCTCAGTCCTGCCAAAGCCCGGGCTTCTCCCAGGATCCTCTCCTGGGAGGGAGGTGGGTCAGTCCCCAGCCCACCGTGGCCTTGGGTCCCCAGGAGGGTGGGATCCATGTGCAGGGAGCCCCACCTGTGCCAAGCAGAGGGAAGTGTGTGGGTGCAGTGGGCCCCACATCCTCAGAAACACTCCTCCGGGCCAAGTCCGTCTCAGCAGGAGGTGACCGGCTCCCGGCCTCCCTTCCTGCCGCCTTCTGCAGGCGGTGACCATCTTTCCATTCCAACCCAGAGGCTGCTCTCCCCTGGCCTGAGGAGCCTGCTCCCAGCCGCTGTGTTCCAGGTTCCCACCCAAGTGGGGGACTCAGTGGGGCGCACAGGACAGGGGCTTGGAGCCCCATGGAGAGGGGCTGGGGATGGGGGCCACCGTCTCACCCTCTCAGGTGTGTTCCAGGTAAATGTCACCAACAATGCCCAGCAGCTCTGCAGGGGAATCATGGGGAACCTCTGGGCACCCTGAAACCCAGGCGCCCCTCTGCCGAGGAGTCTCCCCTTGGCTCTGCCCCCAGGGCAGCACCTCTGGCTCCAGCCCCTATCCCCGGCACCACCCCAGAGCCAAACACAGAGAAGGCACTCTGCCCCTGCCCGGTGCCCTGGCCTCCTGTGTGTCCTCCTGAACCTGAGTGTGGACACTGTGTCCCTCCTCCTACAGAGACAGAAAGGGACCCTCAGGCTTCAAGAGAGCACCAGGTACCAGGAGCCCCGGTGGTTCCTAGCACTTGTCTTGGGCAAAGTCCCCTGAGTCCAGGGCTGGGCCTGCACTGGCCCCACAGCCCAGTCAGTCTGTCTGTCTCTGGCCCCTCATCACAGGACACACAGACTTGTAAGGGTTTATTTTTCCTTGAAATCGAAATTTATTTGGCTTTTGCCAGGTTGGCCGAGCTGGAGCAGGATGAGATGGGCACAGGTAGCCTTGGACAAGGATGAGCCCAACCTGGACCCTCCTGGGCTCCAGGCTCTGCAGCTGGCCCTGGCTCCTGACCCAGGCTCGGGCCTCAGCTCTGGACCTTAGCAGATGGAGTCTGTCCCAGGAGCTCAGCTGATGAGTCCCACTGTCCACTTTTCCTTCTGCTGTGGGTGAGCAGGCCTCTGTCTGGTGGCCACTGCCCCACAGACCGCCTACAGAAGGACCCCTGGAGAGGGTTGGGGCACTGCTGACCACCCACCCTGGAAGAGTCACTAAGTAGCTCGAGGGGGCAGGAGGACCTCGCAGTCGACCAGGCCCAGTCCAGCCAGCCATGGTCTTGCACACGGGCTGCCCATTCTCCCCCACACCCACCCAGGGGTGAGGCAGGCTGTGTGGGCTGGACTTGCTGGGCAGCCCTGGGTATCAGCCTGTCCTCTCTGGGCCTCAGGTGCCACCTCTCTCCACGGGGCAGGTTGGTGGGCCCAACCCTGGGAGTTTCGGGGGCACCAGGGGTGAGGAGAGCCGAGCTCGGGGCTCTGTCCCCACCCCGTTCTGCCAAGTTATTTCAGCCATAATATGGGGCACCTGGAGGCCCCTCTCAGGGAGAATAGTAGTGACAGCACATTGAGCACCTGTTGAAGGCCACGTGCCCGGGAGGGGCACAGAGCATCCAGGGAAGGTTCTGGCCAGGCGGGAAGGTCCGCGGGTCTCCTCTGTGCCCCCACAGCTGTCCTCCAGCTCACGCCACCCCCCACCTCCCAGGGCCCCCAACTCAGCAGGGCTGTGCCCTGTGCCCCCACCCAGGGTGCCCCACCCACACGGCCTCCGCAGCCCTGCCTGGCCCACATGAGATGGTGCAGAGTCCCCCATCTGGCTCTGGGGGAGAGGCCACCCCACACGGGCCACACAACCAAGGCCTGACGACTGGAAGGCTCCCTGGGGCCCAGGAGGTGCGTCCACTGCAGAGAAGGGTCCACCGTGGAGGAGGGGCTGCTCTGCACGGATGAGCAGAGTGGGCAACAAGGATGCAGGCTCTGTAGCCCCAGGCTCTGGGGCTCAGTGACAGGCAGTTTTCCCTTCCCAGACGAGGACCCCCCAGCTCCAGCTCCACCAGATTAGACAGACCCTGTGCCCGGTTGTGCCCACTGCCACCCGTCGGACCTCACCACATCTGCCCAGGTTGGCAAGACCCACTCCACCCGGGACCATCCCAGGCAGAGCCAGGGCAGCCCTGTCGGCCAGCCTGGCCTGCGTCCCCACACCCAGCCTGGCACCCAGCCCGCAGCAACCTCCCGAGTGTTTGCCGGGTAATCGATGAATGAATGAGGCCCCTCCTGGTGCTCAGCAAACACTGTCTGAACAGGAGCGTGGCCACCAACGTGGCCACCGTCGGTGCACACAGGTCGTAAGAGGCCGAGTGCTGAGGGGCCACGAGGCTAGAGCCCTGAGCGCAGGGGGCCAGGGAGAAGAGACTGCCGAGAGCCAAGCCAGACGCTCCTGCCCTCTGCGGCCACTCTGCACATGATGGGTCCTTGGGGTTCAATGGAGCATCTTTCTGGCTCTGTGCACCTATAAAATGTGGACAGTTCACACTGGATTCGGGAGTCAGGTGAAAAGTGTGAACTGAAAGTCATGGAACGCATCCCCCGAGCCTGGCCACTTACAGCCCTCCTGTGGTGGCCATGTGAACAGGGGCTGCCTCTGTAGAGAGGGCCCTGCAGGGGACAGCTGGCCTGGGGCCCCAGGCCTGTGGATCTCAGCTTTCCCTGACATAAGTGACCCCGTCTCTGCTGCCCACCAAACCCTGGTCACACACAGCCCTGTCTGGCCTCACCCCAGGGCCCAGGTGACAGGCCCAGGTGACCGTCCACCGAAGGTGTGCTGGTGGAGACCAGGACCCGGGGATGGGGATGGCCCAGCTGACTCTGTCCCTTGTCTGACACTCTCCTGCAGCCAGTCCCTGGAGGGCAGGGTTGGGGAGCCCAGCCGCTGGCCGGTGCTGGCCAGGGGCAGAGGAAAGGCTCCCACTGGGTGTGGACACAAAGGGGTGGGGAGGATCGGTGTCCAAGGCTGGGGGCCACCTGGCCTGGCTTCGTCTGTGGTCACTGGGCCCCACCCTGTCAGGACGGAGTCCTGGGCCCGTGGTCCCCTGTGGCTGCTGTGACCCTCGAGTCTGGCCCTGGCTGAGGGGTGTCAGGCCTGTGAAGCCCAAAGCCTCTGCGCAGACTGGCCTCCACCAGAGGGGCCCGGCCGGGCAGGGAGCAGGGCCTCCATCCTGGACAGGGCCTGGGGACACCTTGGGTAACCGGATCTGCTGGGGAAGGGCCCCAGCACCTCAGCCTGCAGGATGGAGACCGGGGCTGGGCCAGCCGTCCTCCCTGCCCATGAGCAGCCCATCCCAGTGCCTCATGGGAGTTGAGAACCAAGGCCCCACACTTGTGGCTAGGCCATCGGACACCTTCAGCCCTGGGGACCCCAGCTGCCACCTATCCAGGCCCCAGCTACAGGTCTGTGCAGGTCCCGTGAGGCCCTTGAGTTAAAGGGTGCTGGGGGCAGGGAGAGTGTGACTCAGGGGTCCAGGCCATCAGCCACCCGGGGGAACCTGACGGCAGATCTCACATCAGTCACCCGCAGACCTGAGAACATGGACTCACTTGGTCAAGTGGCTCTTGTCTGCTGGCAAAGAGCCAGGGCCCAGGGACCGCTGGTGGCTGGAGGTGTGTGCCAGAGCCATGGACCTCCTGAGAGGCACCCCCAGGGTGGCCAGAGGCTCTAGGTCAGCTCTGTGCCCGGCTCCTGAGGCCCTGGGGTTGCCCTCATGACCATTGCTGCCAGGAGCAGCCCAGCACCCAGTTACTCCTCGTGATGACCACAGGGGGTGGGCTGCTGGCCCCCCTTTCCTGGGCTAGGAGGCCGAGGCCCAGGGAGGTGGTCTGCAAGGTCACACAGCTGTGGCTGACCACCTGGATTCAGGTGTGGTGGGCTGGAGAGACTGGCCAACTCGGGGCCTCCACCCAGAGAGAGGGCAGCACTGAGGACAGGGCAGGGGAGGGCATGGTCCCCTCTGACCTGCCCTGATCCAGGACGCCCGCCCAAGGCCAGCTGTTGGCCTGCCACGCCCCAGACCACCCGAGAGAGACGGTGTGGAGCACAGAGGGGGAGCCTGAGCTCAGCCTGACCCTGCGGTCTGCCCCGCCTGTGCCTGAGGGGCAGTGAAGACACTCAGCAGCCCTGCCTGCCCAGCAGGCCTCAGTGAGAGCAGCCACTCCAGAGGGATCCTAGAGGGGCCCTCTGCACAGGGAGCCAGCTCAGTGGCCCCAGCCAGGAGGTGGGCCCTGGGGTGGGGGTCACTGAGCAGGGCCCCTTCCTGGAGGGCGGTGAAGATGGACACAGGGGTCCACCCATCAGCCGAGGCATTGGTCAATCCAGAGGCTCAGCCCTGACCCTGGGGCCGCGGCGGAGGGCCATTCCCCGAACACGGCCCTCAACTATCTCCGGGCCTTGAACTTTCTATTCTGTGTTGCAATCGGCTCAGGAGGCGGCCTTTCTGAACTCCCTCCTTATCGCTGGGAAACTTCTCGCCCACAATAGCTGAGTGTGCTGCTCTCCTGGCCGGCCCAGTCCCGCCCACCCGCTGTTCTTGGGCAGCTCTGGCACTATAATGGGTCCTATTGTGGTCGGCCTGCGCAGCTCCGGTGTGGCCCTTGAGTTAAAGGGTGCTGGGGGCAGGGAGAGCGTGACTAAGGGGGTACAGGCCATCAGCAGCCCAGGGGAGCCCGACGGCAGCCTAATGGCAGATGGCACGTAAGTCACCGCAGACCTGAAAACACGACTCCCTTTGTTCTATTCAATTATAACAAAATAAAACCAATTGCTAAAATTCACTCCCCCCCCCCCCAGAGCTGATAGATTCACCTGAAGGTAAAGGGCCACCCATGGGACATGGGACACGAGGCTCCAGGTCCAGCAGGCCACCCCAGGGGCCACCTGCTGCCCTGGGAGTTCAGGGGCCCAGGGCCAGGACTGGCCCAGCCCTTGTAACCTGGGTGCCTGGCTCTGCAAGTCTCCAGCCTGTGAATAGGGCAGGTGAGTCCAGCTCCCTGGGAAGCCCTCTGCCGCCATGGAACCGTCCCCACCAGCAGGAGCCCCCCACTGGCCCCAGGGACCCCGCTGCAGTGTTCTAGGTGCCACCTGCTCCCACGTCCCCCAGGCCCTGGGACTTCCCAAGAGAGGCCCAGGAGGGGCTCTCAGAGTGTCCCACGGCTGCTGCAGTTGGAGGACTCGCCAGGGCCCATGGCCGGAACAGGGAAGCGGATCAAGTTCCGAGGCCTGGAAGCCAGGTGATGGCAGACGGGCCAGTGGGGCCCACTGCAGACCCTGTGACCTGCCACTCGGCGGGGAACCTTCGGCGGGGAACCTCCAGCGGGCCTCCTGCCACCCGGCCCTTGCTGCTCCGGCCTGTGAGGCGGCACCCCCAGCTGTCTGGTCAGGGCTGAGCGGGAACCTGTTCAGCTGGCATTAACCCAGGACAGAGCCCACAAGTGGCACTTGCTGTCTTTAGAGAAGCAGAAGTGCCTAAAGGAGCTGGTGTGGACGCCCCACACATACAGCTCCGTGTTAAGCCCCTCTGGTTCAATCCCCAGTCCCCCTCCAAAGGAAAGGAAGAAGAAGGGACTGTTCACAGCTCCCCCAGGTCAGATCTCTAGAGGCGGAGGGGTATGCAGCCTCTGACTGGCTGAGGCCAGGGCACGGAGGCCGCAGGCTGGGGAGGTTCACCTGTCCAGGCCCTACTTCTCCGAGTTCTCCTCCCGCCTGGGGAAAGAGGCTCCTGGGGCCCATGACACCAGGAGAGAGCCCGGCCCTGTCAGCTTCCTGGGTGGCAGGCAGAGGGCCCCCCGGAAGTGTGCTCCTCGTGGACCCGGCCCTGGACAGCAAGGGCGGCAGCCACGGAGGAGACCACGAGGAGGGGCGGTGTCCGTTCGCCCTGGGAGAGGGATGAGGTGGCCTTCCGGGGCTTGGCAGGCTACCAGGAGCCCACGGAGACGCCTCTGGGTTCACCTGAGAAGGAATGGGGGGCACAGGAAGCCTGGGAGGTCACCCGCCAGGTGACCTTGGGAGCCCAAGGAAAGGCCAGAGGTCTGGGGAGTGAGGGCCAAGGCTGGGGTGCACTCAGGGGCCAGGAGAAGCTGGAAATGCCAGTGTGCGCCCTGCCTGGCAGACAGAGCCCCCAGAGCCCCGGGCAGGAGGAGGCAGGGCCTGGCCCAGACAGACCCCAGAGGAAAGAACCAGAAATGGTCGCCTGCGGCTCAGGCCGGGCAAGGGCCCCCTGGACACAGGCAGGGGAGCAGCATCCAAGAGGGTGGGGGAGTTGGGGAGCTTCCTGGAAGAGGCCACCTTCCCCTGGGTGGGAGGATGTCTCAATCTCTCCCGCTGTCACAGTGGGGCCTCTGCAGGGACACCAGAGCTGGCAGGTCACCCGGCCTCTTGCCTACAGGTGGCAGAAGGACCTAAGCTGTTTGGCTTTTTTTTTTTCTTTGATCTCTCAGTAACACCTGCAATGCTCATGCTGCACCCACGACGCTCACGGCTCTGTGGCACTGGGCATGGTCACCATGTCTGGCTGCAGAAGTTTCCCACCACCCTGGAGGACCCCGGCTCTGTCCTGGCTCCCCAGCACTCTCTCCAGCACCTGCGTCCCCCAAGCTGAGTTCTCACCTGGGGGTTTGCCTGCGGGGACATTCCACATCCAGACCGTCCCCCCCCTCCCTCCCTCTCTCCCTCTCTCTCTCCCCCTCTCTCTCCCTCTCTCTCTCTCCCTCCCTCCCTCTCTTCCTCTCTCTCTCTCCCTCCCTCTCTTCCTCTCTCTCCCTCTCTCCCTCTCTCCCTCCCTCTCTTCCTCTCTCTCTCCCTCTCTCTCTCCCTCCCCCCCTCTCCTTCTGTCTCTCTCCTTCCTTCTCTCCCTCCTTCTTTCCCTCCCTCTCTCCCTCTCTCTCTCTCCCCCTCTCTCCCTCTCTCTCTCTCCCTCCCTCCCTCTCTCCCTCCCTCTCTCCCTCCCTCTCTCTCTCCCTCCCCCTCTCTCTCCCTCTCTCTCTCCCTCCCCCTCTCTCCCTCCCCCTCTCTCCCTCCCTCCCTCCCTCTCTCCCTCCCTCCCTCCCTCCCTCCCTCTCTCCCTCTCTCTCTCTCTCTTAGTTGTAGGTAGACACCGTCTTTATTTATTCCTTTATTTTTATGTGGTGCTGAGGATGGAACCCAGGGCCTGGCCTGTGTGAGGCGAGTGCTCTGCCACTGAGCCCCGCCCCAGCCCCCTACATCCTCTTTAAAGAGAGAAAAAGTGCAAAGAGCAGAGGTGGGGCCAGGCAGCCCTCCTGCCCGAGGCCAGCTCCCCTCAGTTTCCTTGCTCTGGGACACCAGCTGCAGGTGCAGCTCCCAGGTGGCCACGCCCCTGTCACAAGCCTGCGCCCCACCCCTCCTGCTTCTGTGATTGCGGCCTGGGCTCTCCCCTCTGGGCAGTGGCTGTGCAGCACTGGAGGGGGGCATCTCGGTGGGCAGCAGGGCTGGGAGATGCTCAGAAAGGCATATTCAGTCCCCCGGGGGAAGGACCAGGGAGATTCCTGGCAGGGGTCAGAGCTGGCCGATTGCCCAAGGCTATGGCATGGGCCCTGAAGAGGACAGGGCTAGATCTGAGCCAGGCAGGCTGGCCCAGCTCCTGCACGGTGTCCCTTTGCTGTGCAGCTTTGAACAAGTGGCTGGGTGCTTCCTGTCCTGCCTCCCGTTCCGGGCCATCCATCAGCTCAGCTGTTACTGTCCGGAGCCAGCGAGTGGCCATAAATGCTCCCAGCCCCCGCCTCAAGTTGCCAGGTTTTCTGTTGTAGGAACACCATGGGGCGTCTCACACACACCGCTAATGACAGGCATCATGGAGCAATAAAAGTGATGGGGCTGCTGGGAGGGGGCTGGCGGGAAGGGTGGGGGCCGCATCCCCGGCTCCCCTGGTGGTGGCAGGAGCTCTCCGAGAATTGATTAGTCTTGGACGTGCTGACCTTTTTGTTCTTGAAAAATTGCTTTTGAGCAGCTGAGGCAATAAAAGTAAATTGATTCAGAGAGAACGAGGATGAAATTTGCGTTAGGCCAGGAGCGGTGGATAAACTCCCCGTGATGTGGCGCAGCGGCCAGGCCGGCCCCTGGGCTGCAGGAGGGCAACCCTGAGGAGTGCCGGCAGGTTGGGGGGCAAGCCGGGGGCCAGCTGCCCCCAAGGTCTGCAGCACAGAAACGAAACTGAGGGAAGGGGCGGAGATGAAGGGGAGAGGGAGTGCGGGAGGGGCAGGCAGAAGAGGAGCCCTGGGTGGGGAGAGGCGAGGGAGATTTAGGCTAAACCCGGGGGCTGGGGGGAGGGGAAGCAGCTCAGCACAATGCCCATGAAACCTTGCGCTTGTCCCCATTTTACAGAATGAGGAAGTGAGGCCCAGGAAGGCTGAGGAACCTGCTCAAGGTCACCTTGCTGGGAAGTGGTAAAGCCCCGTCCTTGGGTGCTCTGGAGCCAGCCAGGGGCTCCGTAGGTGGGCCCTTTACCAGGTCACTGACAGCATCAAGAAGCTATGGGGGGGGAGGGGTCTCGAGCCTGCAGATACACAGGTGCAGAGAAGGGCAACTCGCGGCCAGGCAGCGGTGCAGAAGGACTCCAGGACACCACCCAGGAGGGTCCAACTGTGCGTGCCCCTCCTGGCACCTCAGTCCCTTTCCTGGGCAGGCCCTGAGAAGGGACAGTGCCCAGGAAGACCTGTAAGGATTGAAACTGTCCTCCACACGGAGATGACCTGGAACCCAAGCCAGCCCAGGCCACCAGAGAGCTATCCTCAGCCACCCAAATCCCCCTCATCCAGACTCCCGACAGGCTGCTTCTCCACATCCACAGGTCACTCTCCTGGGCTTGGTACTTGTGCAGTTAACGGTCCTGGAACTCAAGTGATGTGGGCAGATGCTAAATCAGGCCAGTCCCAAGGGGTTGACCAGCCAGGCACGGTGACACATGCTGTGATCCCAGCGACTCGGGAGGCTGAGGCAGGAGGGTTGTGAGTTCAAACCCAGCCCCAGCAACTTAGTGAGGCCCTAAGCCGTTCAGGGAGACCCTGTCTCTAATAAAGTATTTAAAAAGGGCTGAGGATGTGGCTCAGTGGTGAAGGGCCCTGAGTTTACTCCCTGAAGCCCCCCACTGAAAAAGGGATTGATGTCTCCTTAAAACACAGGGACCCGTCGGGCAGCCCACGCCAAGGCTGACACCCACAGCTCCCAGGCAGAGTCTGGGGGATCAGCCCCAGAGGCCGCAGTAAGGCAGGTCCCAGCTGCTGTCTCAGGGACCCAGAGGGACAGGCCCAGTGTTGAAGTCACAGCAGACATCGTGGCTCCCACAGCCCACACAACCTGCCACTCAGGGGTGCTGCTGTCCACTGCACCCAGCCAGAGCCTGGGTGGCGCTCAGAGGGTCCTCCTGCAGCTGGGCACACCTCTCTCCCTGCCCAGGCAGGCCTTGCCACCCCTGCTCTCCAGAAGGGAAGGGACCTGCAAGGGTCCCAGTGCTGCTGGCCTCCTCCCAGGCCTGGCTGTTCTCCCACGGTGGCGCAACTGGCCGCCCAGCCCTCCCCTGGCGGCTCCAGCCGGGGGGACACCTGAGCTGGCTCTGGAACTGGTGGTGCCACGCTCTTGCCCTTTGCCACTTGCGCCCCCACCGGGAGGGGCTGTGCAGAGCTGCGCGGTGCACCCTCAGGGCTCCCTGGGGCACAGCGGTCCTGGGCACGGGTTGCTCGGCGACAGTCTGGTTGCCAGTGGAGACGTCCCGCTCACGTCCCCTCCCTCCAGGGCACAGGAACCAGGCTGACGGGGTGTTGCCCTGGGCGGGTGCTGGGAGCCTCCTACCCCACACCCGCCCACCCTGGGACCCTCACAGACCCGTTTTGCAGCAGGGCGCCAGGAGCACAGCCAGAGCCAGCCCGGCTCCTCCCCGCTTGGGCACTGTGCAGTCTGGGCACAGGAGAGAAGGCAAAGGAGGCCCGGCTCCCAGCCCAGCGCCAACCCTGGGTGTCGTGCAAAGGCCCCAGGAGGCAGGAGAGGGCCGACTCCTGGGGGTGACAAGGGGTTCCTTACAGGGAAACTGAGGTGCAGAGCAGTCAGGAACGGATGCAGCTTTCACAGCGGGGACGGGCAGAGCTGGGCCGCACCCACACTGCTTGGGGCCTGGATCCTGCTGCCCTCTGGGTCACCTAGCTCCCGGGGTGACAAGTGAAGAGCAGGGACTTCATCTCTGTAAAAGGAGGCGGCTCCTGGATCAGGGAGCAGCGCCTGCTCTGGGTGAGGCCTAGGCTGGGCACAGGGCCAAGAAGCCACTGCCCCCCTCCAGGGAGAGGTCCTGGCACTGCCAGCACATGAAAAGGCCTGGCGTAGGGCCAGGGAAGGTGTGCAGAGGCCGGCAAGGGCTGCACGGGCAGCGTGCTCGGGACAGGCTGCAGGGGCAGCGCGACCTGTTCCTGGGCTTGGCTGCTCTACTGCTCCGGAGCCGAGACGGCGCGGAGGGAGTGCAGGGGCCAGGCTCGTGGCCTTGCACCCAGCACAGTGGGCCCTTGAAACCTGCACCCGGCCAGCAGTGGACAGAGGCAAGGGAGGTCTGTGCAGGCTGGAGCTGAGGATGCCAGCCTCGCCCGGTGGGTCTGAACCCCTAGCCCTTCCCTGCTGTCCAGCCAGGGCTGGCAGAGTCGGCCACAGGAGGTCCCGCCCCAGCCTGTGGCCTCTACCAAGGCGCCCAGCAAGGACCCCGCACAGGACTCTGCTGGAGCCCAGGGTCCATGCCCAGGTGCTGGCTGGAGGTTGAGCCCATCTCCTCTCACACCAGGTCCATTCAGCAGTGTCCCATGGTCGCAGTTCTCGTGGTAAAATGAGATTCCCCCCAGGGTCACGGAATTCAGAGAGGTCTCGTCACCGTCAGACAGGAGGTGCTACTGCCATTTCAGGCAGGCGTGACTCCAGACTTCAAAAGGGACCCCCTTCTGGAACAGGCCGACCCCCCAGGGTCTGGACAATGTACCTCCCCTGTTCACCTCACCCTGGCACCCAAGGTCATGCCACGGAGAGCCCTCTGTGGGGACAGCCCTCAGGTTGTCCACTCACGTGTCCTGACCAGGCTGGGCCTTGGGCATACGGCACAGAGGGTGGGCTTGGTGAGGGCCAGGGACCACACGGCTGCCCGTTGGCAAGGAGAGGCAGGCACAGGAAGCCTGTGTCCTAACCCCGGGAAGAACAGGACCTGTGAGGAAGGCAGGGTCCCTCTGTGGGCTGGTGGACCCTGCTCGGATCAGCAGGTCTGGCTGGAGCAGCAGTGGGATGCAGCCCTCTGGGCCTCATTTTGGGCTCTGCAGAGCTGTGACAGCTCCCAGCCTCACGGTCCCCACACACCCCCTTCCCTGTCACCAGAAGCCTGTACACCCAGACCCTGGAGCAGTGTCACGCCTCCTGCGGGGGAGACAACAGCTGCCAGAGGGTGTCGGCTTGCCCACGTGCCCACGTTGCAGGTGTGTGATGCCCGCGGCCCTCGGGGGACACTCCACGCACAGCACACACCTCGGCAACGACTGGGCAAGTGTCGTGCCAAAGTGTTGGTAACATTTTGAGGGAAAGGACTTCCTAGGGACCATGAGTGGACCTCAGTGGCCAGACTGGGCCTGTGGGTCCCCGTGCTCAGGGGACACTGGCGCAGGCCCCAAGTCCCACAGACACTTCCCTGTCCACACTGAGTGCTGGGCGAGCTGGCATTTTGAGACGCCCTTGGTGGTTAGTGGTTGACCATGGCTGTGACTCGTTTGGGAATTGCAGGTCATGAACGGTGGAAGCCTGGCCCCTTTACTCTGCAGCCTGAGCTGGTCTGGGGCCTGGGCCTGGGCTTGGTGGGACGGGAAATTCTCCCTTCACGCCGAGTGACCCACTTTTGTGACCCACCCTGGGCAGCTCTTTCCAGTGATTACCTCCATCATCAGAATGACAGTCTCCCTCCAGGAGGGACAGCCCAGCAGCCTTTGTGGAGACCTGGAAGAGCAGTGACAGATGTGTCCTGGGTCCCAGTGAGGGTGGAGAGAGCCCCGATCCCACACTTGTGGAGTCTCTGCCGAGGGCACGGGGCACACTTGTGAGCAGAGAAGGAGGACCCTGTTCCCTGGCGAAGATCCAGTGACCATGCGGCCCTCAGGGCAGGGCAGGGTCCTCTGCACAAAAGCCAGGGGCGAGATGCCGTCCCATCCCACCTTGTAATCCCACCTTTAGGTCACCCGAGGCAGAGCCATGCGGCAAACCACCCGAGTACCCAGCCAGGAAGCAGGGCCCACCCACAGGCGCTGACACCCAATCAACACAGGGCTTCACCCACACTGAGGTCCCCAAGACCTTTGTGTCATGCATTGACACGCAACATCCGAGACAGGAAATCCATAGAGACAGAGAATCGATGAGTGGCCTCCTGGAGCGGGGGAGGAGGGCAGTGGGCGGTGATGGCTGTTGGGAGGGTTTCTTGGGGGTCATGACAGTGTCCCGGAGCTGGACTACGGTGACATGGCACAATGGGAATTTGCTAAAAGCCTCCCGATTTCATACTTTCAATGAGAGAATTTATGGTATACTAATTATAGCTCAATAAGGGTGTTAAATAGCTTAAGTGTCATGGGAAATATTCCTGAGGTTATTAATTAGTAGGTACATCCTGATTTCATTGTTTAAAAATATGTGAATGGATTAAAAAGACGAGGAGGAAATGCCAGGGGAGCGCCCGCGGTCTCGCCTGGGTGACGAGTGAGAGAGCCGCTCGCTCGCACAGGAAGCAGCCAGGAGCAAAATCTGTCCACACTGCGAGGCCATGCTGACGTCCTGGTGGAGCCCCTGGCCAGCGCGGCCCTGCCCAAGGTGGGCCCTGTGACTCACAGGCTGAGGCAGCAGGCGGCCAGGGGTCAGCTCCACCCTGGGAGGGAATGCTGCCGGCCCGGTGGGGTGGCGAGGTGGGGCCAGCTGGGTGGGTGTGGTGGGCAGGCTCCCCATGGTGAGAGCAGGAGACCAGCAGTAATTACCCCACTGGTCAGGTTTGGCACCCCTCCTTCATTCCCCAGGAGAGAGGTCACTCTGGTGCCCTGGCCGCATTGCCCAGCCACACACTTGGCAGGACTGCCCAGGACCCTCCAGGACCACCAGGCCTGGGCCGGCCCAGTCTGTCAGGGTGCTGGTGTGAGGGCCTGGCCTGGCTCTGGCTCTGGGCCCCAGCAGGCTCCTGTCTGTTCTGACCTGACCCCGCTCCAACTGCATCCAGAGAAAAAGCCAGAGCCCTCCCGGGCAGCAGCCCTGCCCATCTGCCCCAGCCCCTGGTCTCCTCCTTCTCTGGCCCCGGCCACCCCTGTTCCCACCACAGCCTTCCTCAGCCACCCAGCCCTGCCTCCGGCCCCTCTCTGCCTCCGCTGCCCTCAGCTCTGCCCCTCAGACACGCTCCGCCTGGCCCTCAGCCCCTCCAGCCCTCCTCCAACGTCACTTGCCCCTGTGGCCTCTCATGCACACACACGCGCCTTGGGAAAGGAGCTGGCAGGGTAAACGAGCGAGCGCAGGATGGACAATGAGGGAAGGGATCTCTGTGCTCCCACATCCCTCCCACTGGCCAGAGGCACACGTCGCCTGGTGAGGGAAAGGCCCCAGAACGGGGTCTCGGCAGGCAGCGCGCCTGAGTCACTGGGTTATTCCTGGCCATGGAGGACATCCGAGGCAGGAGTGGGCCCGGCGAGAAAGGCCTGAGAGCCCAGAGGCCAGCTGACCACCCAGGGACTTGGTGAGGCCCCTGTCCTGCAGGGAGTACAGCCCTGGAGGGAGTAGGGAAGGAGCTTCAGGGCAGGGGAGGGGGTTCCAGAAGGCAGGTGGGGCGGACCAGGGGTCAGGAACAGGCCCCCTAGACAGTGCATGGAGACCAGAGGCGGAGGCCAGCCTGGTCTTTGGAGGGAACTCCACTGAGGTCCGGCTCCAGTTGGGGACACCCCTGGACAGAGACTTGAAGCCTGGTACCTGACGCTACCCCAGCACCCACATGATGCGGCAGCAAGGCCCTCCCTGGGCCTCAACCGCACAGACCAAGGGGTATGACCATGAACCAGGAGCCAGAGCTGGCCCTCCCTCCGTCATCCATGCTGCCCAGCTCGGACAGGGAAGGCCACTGAGGGCGCCCTGCTGCCTCCAGACCCCAGGGGAGCCCGGGAGATCTCAGGAGCCCCTGGTGGTGGGCTCTGGCCCAGGAGCGGTCAGACCAGGGAGCTCACGACGGCTGGGCTCCCCTCCACACAGGGAGGCCCCAGGAAGTAGTGTGACACCAGAACTGGGCTTTCCTTGGGCTCTGCTCTCCCTGGCTGGACGACTTCCACAAGTCACCTCTCTTCTCTGAGCCTTGATCACCTCCCTGTTAGACAGGCGGATGCACTGACATCCCAGGGTTGGCACCACGAGGAGCAGACACAGAGCGGGCCTCGGTCTTCGCTAACCCGAGGCTGTCATCGTCCTTCCCAGGCGAGTCCTGCTCCGGGCCAGCTCTCGGCCTCCAGCCTCCTTGCTGGCCGCGCCCTCACCGTTTCCCCTGGGTCTATCGCCCTGAACCATTGTTGATTCTGCGAAATCGCCTTCCTCCCTCACCACAGAACTTCCACCTGCTCTGTGGCCACCTCTTCCCCTGCCCCAGCCTGGACAGTCTCCAGAACCTTCTGCTCCTCACCAGTGTCATGTGCCTGGCACCTTCTGTGGTCACCAGGGGCCCAGAGCAGGGCTGGCAGGGGTGGGGCCTCTTACACTCTGGAGGCCAGGCCTGGCAGGAGGACCCGGGGGAGGGTGCTGGGGGAGGGTGCTGGGGGAGGCCGGGTCGGCCTCCGAGGTCAGCCCATCTATTTTTATACCCCTTCCCAAAAGAGGTGGGGCGGGCCAGCCCCATGGCCCGTCACTCAGCAGGGCTGTGATCCCAGAGACTCTGGTGTCTTTGGGAAATTGGACCCAGGCTGAGGATGCTCTGAGGCCAGCGGTCCCCAGAGGGGCCCCAGCCAGCTCCCTCGGGCCTTCTTCAGGGGAGGACCCTTTGCCACCAGAATCCAGAGGCCGCAGGCCAGCTGGAAAGCAGGCCCTGCCCTCCCGAGGTCCGCATCGTGAAGTGGGCAGATGGCCTGTGTGTGGTCCACACCTGTGGTCCTGCCCCCAGGAGGCCAGGCAAGAGGTCGGTTTGATGGGCAGCACAGGGAGGCCCTGTCTCAAAGAAACAACTGGAGAAAACCAGGATCGAGTGGCTCAGGCTGTTGCGAGGGTTGGGGGGCTGGGGTCCCCGGGAGGCCTCACCCACGTGCCTGGCCCGTTCTGCAGTTTTAAGCTTCCTAGTTTATAGGAACTGGTGCAATTTCAGAGCAAAAAAGACCAAAGGTGTAAAGGTGCTCTCTGTCCCGTTGCGGCCCGGCCTCCCCAGCTGTGCTGTCTGGTGCAGAGCTGCCCTTGATGTGTCAGGAGAGGCAGGGGCAGGGCGCTGTCAGGGCAGGAGGGGAAGGGTCTCGCCCTGCTATGGGGTGGATTGTATCCTGAAGGGCTTGGGAGTCCATCAGGAGAGAAAGGGGGTGGGTTTGGGTTCTAGGAAGAGCACCCCGTTACCAGGCGTTTGCTGGAGTGAAGTGTGGGAAGGGACCAGTCACTAATTGGGACTAGTTGTCCTCGGTTTCAGCACTGAGCTCCCCACCCTGAGGAGCCGCTGGGCGGCGGGTGACGCCAGGGGAGGCCCTGAGGGCCCAGACCTGTGGGCTCACAAACACCGACACCAGGGCAAGGGCCAGGCACAGCAAGGAAGGCCACAGCGTGCCCCATTTAAAAGGCTCATTTTCTGGGGCTGGGGATGTGGCTCAAGCGGTAGCGCGCTCGCCTGGCATGCGTGCGGCCCGGGTTCGATCCTCAGCACCACATACCAACAAAGATGTTGTGTCCGCCAAAAACTAAACAGTAAATAAATAAATATTAAAAATTCTCTCTTTCTCTCTCTTTAAAAACAAAAACAAACAATCAAACCAGCCCAGCAACTTAGCAACATCCTAAGTAACTCAGTCAAAGAATAAAAGGCTCATTTCTGGGACAAGCCAACTACAGGGCCCAGGGTGGTGGCTCGCTCACCTGCCCATTCGTTGGCTGCTCTCACTCTTGAAAACACAGGCACAGTCTGGAGGACGACAGGAGAGGCCACCGAGTCACCCCCGTGCTGCTGCCCTCCAGAGGCGCTGCTTGGCTGGCGCAGAGTGACAGGCCTCAGGCCCATGACAGGGACCCTGGCCCAGCAGGGCAGTCTCCTCCATCCCGCGCAGCGTTCCCCAGGCAGGACCGTGGCCTGCGCCCGTCTCCTCCCAGGCTGGCTAGCTCTCCTGCCGTCCGTCATGACACATCCCGAAGGCCCACCTCCCGGACAGCGTCACGTGAGACCACTACACCAAGGCTATCTGCTGTCCCGTGGACCGGGTGGGCAGGAAGCGGCCAGCCTTGGGAGCCTTGATGAGGCACGGGCCTGCCGGGGAGGGAGACCCACCAGGTCTCAGGGTCCAGATGGCCAAGGCACGCAGGGCGCACGCCAGGGTCTGGCCCCTCTTCTGCCCCTGGGAGGACTCCTCTGTCTGGGGCGCGGGTTGTTCGGCACGGGATGCGTGAAAGGCCCCGAGAGACCCAGAGTGGGAGGGGGCTCTGCAGCAGGGCAGGCTCTGCCTGGCGGCCCTGGGACCCTGGGACCCTGGGTGCTGTGCAGGAAAAGAGAGCCAGGCTGGGCTGATGGCCAGCCCCTTGGGAGTCACAGGCCGACCCCTGGGAAGGGCACATTGTCTGCCCATGCTCGGGGCTGCCCTGGGCCTGGCTGGAGAGCTGACCATCCAGTGGCAACCGAGGCAACGAGGACCGCCAGTCAGGAGCTGGGTCACCTCAGGCCACCAGGTCAGGTGTGCAGGCCCCTCTCGCGCAGCTGCACAGCCGGAGGCAGGGGCCAGCTGTCTTCAGCACTGCCCAGCAACCTGGGGACCGAAGCCCAATTCCCACTTCAGACCAAGGGACCCATTTATGCCAAAGGAGTGGGAGTGGACCCTGGCCATGGGATCTGCTGGCTCTGGAAGACGCAGCTGAGATGACCCCAGGAAATGACATCATCCTGGCAAAGCAGAGCACACTGGAACCAGCGCCATTCCAGGGCCCTGTCCCCAGTAGGTGGGACACACGGGGCCAGGGACAGGAGTGGACGGGGCACCCACGTCCACCCTCGCTCCATGGCCACACGTCGGAGAATGGGGAGGAAGGCCATGTCACCTCCAGCCCCAGATCAGCCACAGAGTCGGAGCTGGGTGTCCACAGACCTGCCTCTCATGGCCTCCCAGGGACAGGCCAGAGTGGGTCGAATGGTGGCCCAAAGAGAGGTCCAGGGCCTGGCCCCAGAAGCCTGTGACCCTGGTTTTTTGGAGAGATAAGGTCTTTGTAGATGTGACTAAAGTTAAAGATCTGAACTGAGGTCACCCCGGATGACCCCAGTGGATCCTAAATCCAGTGACAAGTCTCATCAGAGACAGAAGAGACGGCGGCCACAGAAGGCCATGGTCTGCCGACTCCCCCACGTCAGACCTCGGGCCCCAGAACTGGGAGCATCACCTCGTTGCTGTCAGCCACCCTGTGTGGACGTGTTGAGGCAGCCTACGGAGCCAGCCCGGGGCCAGCTGCAGCGGAGGCCTCTTCCCAGTGTGGCACCTAACACCTGTGGACGTCAGGGGCCAGAGGGCTGATGGGGTGGGTGGTGGGCAGCAGTGGACACTGTGTGCTGCCCAGGCCTGGGGACTGGGCCTGCCTCAATTCAGGGTCCTCTCCAGAGTGTCCCACCTCTAGCACTCAACACGGGGCAGCCCAGCTTAGCCTCTGCCTTCACTCCCCCCAGTCCCAACAGAGGCTCTGAGAAGGCACCCCAATAAGAACCCACAGCCCTGGGGCTGAGTCTCAGAGTCCGACCCCAGGAACTCATCTCTGAGGGGCCCGGTCTTGCACACGCTAGGCAAGTACTCTACACTGCTCCCCGCAAGCTTTTTTTTTTTTTTAGGACAGAGTCCTGCTGAGTTGCCTGGGCTGGCCTCTAGCTTGCAATCCTCCTGTCTCAGCCTCCTGAGTATCTGGGATTACAGGTGCACACCATCGCACCCAGCAAAAATGGAGATTGAATGGTGGTAGGGCAACCCAGGATCCATCCAGAATAAAGGTGAAGTTGAACCTGAACCTCATACCTGACACGGGATAAACCCCAGGTAAAGCTGACAGGTGCGACGAGAGTGCAGAGGAAGTTTTTCATGATGTTTGTAAATTTTATTTCCAAACCAGATGCCATAAAAAATAACTAACTGGATTTGGTTACAGTTATCATTTTTAAATCTTCATAGCCAAACTCAGATAATATTGGAAATTGAGAAACGATGTGCAATTCATTACAAAGGAGATTGGGAAAAAAGAAAAAAAAGATGACAAATCTTTTTTTTTTTTTTTTTTTGGTGCTGGGGATCGAACCCAGGGCCTGTGCATGCAAGGCAAGCACTCTACCCACTAAGCTATAGCCCCAGACCACAAATCAATTTTTCAGAATTCAATAACTCAGTAAGAAATGTGGTCAAGTGACAGTGTCAAGTGGCAGATAAAGAAATGCCCGTGCCCCTTGAACAAATTAAAACACACTCAACTCCCCCTTTTCAGTGAAGTAAATTCGAGTAACGATTCATCATTTGAAAGTGAAGGAGACGCTGTTCTCAGTCACCCCTCCCTGGTGTTGGAAGCCGCCTGCCTCCAGTTCCAGAATGTTCCCACACCCGGAAGGAGACCCCAGGCCACTCACAGCCATCCTGCGGTCCCTCCCCAGACCTCGGCAACCTCCCTGTCTCCCTGCATTTACTTGTTCCGGATATGATCTGTGTGAGCAGAACCACGTGAGACGCAGCCTGGGGACGGCTCTCTTTCACCCTGTGTCAGTCCCACCTGTGGTAGCCGGTGACAGGCATCATTCCCTCTGACAGCAGGACGCGCAGATGGCACGGGGTTCTCTCCGCCTTTGGTGTGGCTCTCAGTGCTCCGGGGCGTGTCTGGGGTGGGGACACTGGGCCTTAGGTCAATCCACGTTTCACTTCCTGACCCCCTTTCTGCACGTGCCCAGTCCCCCTTCCTGCTGTGCTCTGAAGTGGCTCCACCGCCGCCCTGAGCTCCCTCCCCAGCCCTTTCTCACTTTTATTTTGAGACAGGGTCTCGTGAACCTGCTGAGGCTAGTCTCGAACTTGCCCTCCTCTGCCTTGGCCTCCTGAGTCACGGGGATCACAGGCGTGTGCCACCAGACCTGGCTCCATCTTGAAATTAATTTTTTTCAATTTATTTCCCAGTGGTAAGACAGACCTGGTAAGTTACCATCTTGATCAAGTTGAAGTGCACAGTTGGTGACCTTACATACCGTCCATCTCCAGAGCTCTCTTCCTCTTCCAAAACTGGAACCCCCATGAACCAGCAGCCCCTCCTTCCTCCTCCCCAGCCCCTGGCTGCCCATTCCACTTCCTGTCTGCTCCAGAGACTGCACAGATGAGGGAAAACTCACACTTGTCCTTTGTGCCTGCTGGCCATGGCAGGTGTCGGGCTGAATCATATCCCGTTGTACGGATATCTTGGCCATCTACTCACCTGTCAATGGGCCTTGGGCCGCTCTCACCTTTTAGCTATTGTGAAAAGCCCTGCTAAGAACGTGGGCATAGAAACAGCTCTTTGAGACCCTGCTTTCAGAGATCTTTTGAGGATTTGTTTGTTCTGCTATAACAAAATGCCTGAGGCTAAGTGAATCAGAATGAACAGAAGTTTATTTCTTACAGTTCTGGAGACCAGGAAGTCCAAGACAGGTTGCTGGCACTGATGTCCAGCCAGAGCTGCTTCCTGCTTCCAGGGTGTCGCCTCCTTGCTGCGTCCTCACGTGGCAGAGGGTGGGAGGGCCAGGGAACTCGACCTTCACCTGGAGCCCTTTCTTGAGGGGGCTAATCTCACTCACAAGGGCTGGAGCCTCACGGCTCTGTCACCCCCCCCCCCCGAAGCCCACACCTCTCAGTACTGCTGCACCGGTCTTGGAGCGGTCACAGTGTGCGAGCGGGAGCGGGGGCCTGGGTCACACTGAGACCCCATTTGGCTCCTCTGAGCAGCGAACTCCACGGCGCCGTCCCTTGGGCCGCCCCGCAGCGCAGGGCTCCGGTCTCTCCTGTCCTCACCAAGCAGCCCTGCTGTTTCCTACTTTGTTCCTTCCCTAGCCGCCCTCTTCTGGCCTCCTGCGGCCTCTCCTTGTCTTCTGATTGGGTCTCCCTGAGAGTTACAGGTGGTTTTCCTCCAAGGCCCTGCGCTTTCTCTTGCCCTGGTCCCGGGCAGCCCTGTTCAGGGACGGAAGGAGGCTTCAGGCCCATGGCATCTTCTGAGTTTTGTACAAGTGAGTTGTAACTTATCGTAAAATAGAATTTAAATTAAAATGGAAGGAAGGGACCATCCTCAGAAAATTATGCCAACAAGGCCAGGCCAAGGGGGGCCTCCTGCCAGAGTGCCCTCTCAGGACCCTTGCTACACCTCTTTTGTTACCTGTGGTCTCTCCAGGGTGTCACTGCCCACAACCCAGTGACCAGCCTCACGAAGATCAACCTCAACATTGGACCAACAGACCTCAGAAATGTGCCCCCACCCCGGGTCCCCAGCAAGCACGGAGACTGATGCCCCCGAGTGTGCCGCCTCTGGGTGGGCATCGAAGGGGCTTTGGGGGGCTGGGGGAGGAGGGAGGGGACTCGGGGTTGGGTTGGGAGGGGAGGGTTTGTGTTACCAAGACCTAGGGACATGGAGTGGTAGCTACAAGCCCCAGAAAATGCTGAGTTGACAGTGGCAGGAAGACGCAGAAATGGGACGCGGTCCTGCCTACGGTGATGGCGTGGGGACCGTGACCGTGACAATGATGGTGGCAGCAATGACAATGCGGAGGGAGGAGGAGAGGGGGTTGCCAACCTCTACTGAGTGCCCACAGCCCTGCCAGCTCCACATCGAGGCTGTGCATGTCCCTATCGTCCCTGTTACCCCGTCTCCCTGCTCCACCCGCAGCCCTGTGCAGCAAGATCGCCAGGTCCGCCTTGCAGAGGGTCCTCTGTCCTCTCTCACTGTCACCTCCAGGACTCAAACTAAGGGCTGGGGGGTCACACTCCCCGACTTCCAGAACCAAGCAGACATAGGATGGGAGGAGGAGGAGGCCCTCCCGTCGGCGGGTGGCTCCCAAGGCCCCGAGGATCAGCCTCCCCGAGATCCACAGGCTCCGTGGGGCAGCGCCGAGGGTGCACAGGGGCTGCACAGGGGCAACGCCCTCCGGGGACCCGCAGGCTGGCGCGTGTGGCTTCTGCTGAGATCTCTGCCCATGCCTGCAGGCCTTGCCCCGCACCCACCCAGTACCTTCCTCCTTGTGCTGCTGCGGGGGACCGAGGTCGGGGGACGGCACCAGCTACATCATCGCACACACCTCAGCTGGCCTGGAAGGAACCCTCAAGGTGGCAGCTGCAGACACCTGCCTGCTGGGACTCCTGGGATCTTGCCTGCAGGGACAGGGTCTAAAAATAACCAGGGATGAGGGGACTATGGTACTCCCAGAAGCAGGGAGGCAGCAGCGCTAGTACTGGGAGATCTAGTTCGGGGTCAGACCCACTGCTCAGCCCGGGTCCAAAGGCCCAGAACCAGGGAAGCCCACGGTGTAACTCCCTGTCCTGGCTGCAAGCCAGGAGCCTGGGACACGGGAGAGTCCCGGAGTCTAGAGCAGAGGAGGACCTGCAGTGCTGAGGCCCAAGGGCAGGCGGAGAGGGTGTCCCTGCTCTGGAAGAGAGTGAGAATTCACCCGCCACCACCTTTGGCTCTGTCTGGGCTCAGTGGACAGGACGGCACCCACCACACTGAAGGCAGGTCTCGCCCTCTCAGCCCAACCCACCTGTGCCAGTCTCTCTGGAAACACTCTGCCCCGGCACCCGGAGCAACCAGTCATGCTCCTCCAATGCCAAACCACCCACAGCTCCTGATCAGCAGGAGGGGGACCCTGGTGCCTGCGGAAGCATGGAGGAAGCCGGGGAAGGAAGGACGCCTTACCAGCTTCCCAGGTATCCCTCGACCCAGCCCCAAATCAACCGTGCCCACCTTTCAGGGATCTTGCCTGTCAGTGCCAAGCTGGAAGAACCCAAGAACATGCTGGAGGAAGCTGGCAAAACTGCAGGAAGACTGAGAACCAAGGAGACACCAGAGCCGGTCAGCATGTCCCGCTCAGCTGCGTGCATGCAGGGTGTTATGTTCAGCGTCCATCAGAAGGGGCAGGAACAGAACTGGATCAGTACTCAATCATCATGGCAGAAGGCCAATAATGCCTCAGTGTAGATTAAGATAAAGGCGCAAGTGGTGACTGCCCCCAGTTCAAAGCCCTGAATTGTGTCTTTATGCCATTGACCCCTAAGTGCAAGCCCCTAACCAAAACACTCTCCCGACTCCAGCTCACTGCACCCAGCTAGCAACAAAGGCAGCCCCGACTCCGCAGGGCTGGAACAGGCCCTGACCCCCCCCCCACCACCACCCGCCTCCACATCCATCCATCAACGGATCCTGTTGGCTCGACCTTCAGTATTGATCCAGAATCCAGAATCCAAACATGGATTCCGCCAGTGTCACCTACTACAAAAATCAGGCAAGACATTCTAGGGAAAGAAAACTACAGACCAAACCCTCATGAACATAGGGTCTCAGTTTTAGCAAATCAAATTCAACGATATATTAAGAGGACAATTCAGCTTGACCAGATGGAGTCCATCTCAGGAACAAAGGTTGGCTTAACCTTTGGAAAGCAATCAATGCAATTCCTAACAGAGGGGAAAAAAAACAGGTGATTATCTCAAAATAGATGCAAAAAAACTAAAAACAAAAGCATTTGGCAAAACCCATTCCTGGGGCTGGGGTTGTGGCTCCGTGGTAGAGCGTTTGCCTCATGCTTGTGAGGTACTGGGTTTGATCCTCAGCACCACATAAAAAAATAAATAAATAAAATAAATAAAGATATTGTGTCCATCTTTAAAGAAGAAAATCCATTCCCGACTTAAAAAAAATAAACAAACAAAAAATTGCAAACAAAAGAAAACCTCCAGCAAATAGGACAGGAGGGGGCCTCCTCACCTGGCGTGAAAGCCCCGCAGTGAGCCGGGAAGGCAAGAGCCGTCAGGCATGAGCAGGAGCTGCTGTGTCTGCCCTGGCCAGTCCTGCCGCGTCCCACGCTGGAGGTTCTGGCCTGTGAAGCAAGGAACAGAAAGGCAGCCAGACTGGAGAGGGGACAGGGAAGACGCCTTTAATTGTTCATGACCCATAACACCCCGCTGGGGCTGAGCGCAGCTCAGGAGGCGCGCAACAGGGGCGCACAGACCTCCCCCTGCAGGCTTCCTGGAGCTCCACCCTCAGCCCCAAAAGCAAACAAAACAAAACCTAGAAACCCTTGCTAGAGCTAATAAACAAGGTTAGCAGGTTAACTGTGATTAAACTTAACAGTACAGAGGAAAAAAATCCCTCCATAGACTGGAGTTACCCAAATTCAAAGCTTCATTAGTGGTTGCCCAGGGCTTTGGATGGGGTGCAAGGAAATGGGGTACAGCCGCTGGGGGGGGTTACTTTGCAGGTGATAAAGGAAGAAACATTGACTCTCACGATGTGTGCACATACCTGTGAATAGACTGAATCTTTGAGCGAGCAGCACACTTGAACGGTTGACCTGTGTGGCGTGTGAAGTATACGCTGTTCTAACCTTCCAAAGAAAAAAAGAAAACTCTTACTCCCCGAAAGAGCATTTAGAGAATGGAAAGGCGCAAACTAGGAGATAGTGTTTGTAAATCGCATAACCAATAAAGGCTTTGTGTGAAGAGTATGAAGAAGTCTCAAAACTCAACAAGAGGGGGCTGAGGATATAGCTCAGTTGGGAGAGTGTTTGTCTCCCATGTACAAGACCCTGGGTTCAATCTCCAGACCTACCAAAAAAAAAAAAAAAACTTTAATAAGAGGGCTGGGGTTGTGGTAGAGGCTCACCTAGCACGTGCACGGCCCTGGGTTCGATCCTCAGCACCACAAAGAAATAAATATTAAAATAAAGGTATTATGTACAACCAAAAAAGTAAATTAAAAAAAAAAACTCAACAAGAAAGCAAACAACCCCCCTATTTGCCCCCAAACAACTGGACGTAAGATTCAAACGCACTTCACCAAAGATGCCTCTGGCAAATGAGCCATGGAAAGATTATAAATATCATCAGTCATTAGGAAAATGCAAATTAAAATCATGATCAGATACCACTGCACACTGTCAGAATGTCTGAGGTATGTCCGAGGCTCTCAAGAGCTTGATGAATGGGGGACCTGGACTTCCACACTGCTGCTGGGAACGCACATGCCTTGGGGAAGTTGGACACTTGCTCTCTCCTATAACCCAGCCGTCCCATCCCTCAGTATCTTAAGTGAAAGCTCAAGTCCCCACACGACTCCTCTAACAGCGTTCCCAGCCGCGTGGTTTGTGATGGCCCCAAACCAAGCACAGGAGGACGGGCCCACAAACCGCAGCTTCCCACGACTGGACGCCACTCTCCTCGTGTGACAAAGGGAAGCCCCCCACGGCAGCCAGCGGCAGGGATGAGTCGAGACCAGGACAGAGGACGTGGTGAGCAATTCCAACCGAAGACAGCAGTGGTCACCTGGGGACACGCCTGGGCGGGGAGGCAGGGAGGAGCTGAAGGGGGGGGCTTGACAGGTGCACGTGTGTCCAGACTCATCACATCAGGCTTTTTAAAGTAACTACACAATAATGATACTATTAAGCTGGCCTTCAAAGTCAACGGCAAGAGAAACAAGAGACACGATAAGTAAGGGAAAGTTGGTCCCCTCCCACTGGGCCTTCTCTCCGCCGAGTGAGCTCCGCAGCCAGTTTGGGACTTGGCCACACATTTCGCACATGCATGCTGCAGAGCCTGAGGGAGGCGGTGAGATTATTATTCCTCGATCATATTTTAAAGGGGGGCTCATGCCAACCACTTCCCTCTGTTCTTTTCCCCTCTTTACCCAATATCCGATGGACGTCCCCTTCCTTGTGGATCGACACAGATCTAACGCATTCTTTCTCAATGTCGCCATGCCGTGAAAATACGATTGATAAATCATTCCTCTAAAGGTGCACATCTTGATTGCTTCCATTTCTTTTCGTCTTGCTTTGGTTTTGCCCTCCATAAACAATGCTGACTCAACATTCTTTTGTATCTATTTTTATGCATTTCAGTTTTTAGTTTCATAGAGGAGGTCCCTGAAAGTGGGACCACTGGGTTAGAGCTCAGGGTATCATTTTCTTGGTAGAACTCACCAGCTGTGCTTCCCAGAGAGTGGTTGCAACCTGCAGTTGCACAGGTGGGGAGGCTCCGGGGCCCACATCTGGCTTCCTTGCAGCCCAAGACCGCTGTTGATCGCCAGCAACCTGAAGGCTCAGCGCAGGTCACTCCCTGGTCCTGATTTGCATTTTCCCATCCATGAGGCTAAACACTGTTTCATGTTTCACCCCTAGGACCAGTGTGCTCATTGTTTCCCCCTTATACCATGTTGCTTTATTGGGGTTACATTGTACCCCTGGGGAGCTGCCAGGTTGAACCCAGAGCTTGCGCATGCTAGGCAGGCAAGCACTCTACCACTGAGCCACATCTCTGTTCCTACATAGGTTTTAGGTACAATCGACTCTGAATCTCCTTTCCTATGCATTACTTGTTTAGACTTTTTGCTTTTTTTTTTTTTTAACATTGAGTTATTTATCTGTTTCTTGTGAAGTTTATTGTGATTTTTTTCTTTTTGTAGTGGTGCTGGGTGTGGAACCCAGGGCCTCACCGGTGCTAAGCATGTGCTCTGCTGCTGAGCTACATCCCCAGCTCACACGAGCTCCCCCATTCAGAGGGAATTAAACATGATATCACAATGTCCACAAGGCTGCAGACACATGGGCACATGGACCATGCACACACACACACACACACACACACACACACACACACACACACACCACTCAGAGGCAAGATGGGGAGAAGGGCATATTTCAGGTCAGGTTCCAGCAGGAAGACCCAAGGTGGGGGGTGAGGTGTGGAGCACAGGGTGGCAGGTGGGCTGTGGGTGACCAGGCAGCCAAGACTGACCTTGGAAAGGGCTGGAGGGCCCTGCTATGACACTGTCTCCAACTCCTGAGGCCCGTCCTGTGAGACCCTGCAGCCCTGACGCCTGGCCACCACTCCCCACTTCCACCCTCCCTTCCCCGTACAGTGGAGGCTGTTGCTCCAGGGGACTGATGAGAGGGCAGGGCCAGTGCTCCCCTCCCAACAGCATCTGGAGCCTCCACACAGGTTTCTTCCCTACTGACGTCTCTTTGGGGAGCTTTAGATGAGCAGCTTTGGACGTGTTGAATGGGAAATTGCTTTTTCCCTCCTGCTTATGAAACTCTGCTCTGAAGACTTGAATTGCAGAAGGCTCTGGGGTTGGCGAGTCTTGCCTCAGCCGAGCAGGTGGGTGGTGCCGGCTCAAGGCTCCTGGTGAGGCTGAGCCAGGGAGAGGTCTTCCAGGGCACAGGGTGGGGGCATCAGGGGTCAGGACTCACTCTGTCACTTGGCTCCCCCGTGTTCTCAGGCCTCCCTGCCTCCAGTGCCCCTCCCCTCTCATTCCTCGTCAGTCTCCGCTGTCAGACACTAGGAGGTCTTCTTGGCCCCTGCCCAGGCAGTACCATGCCCAGGTCCCTTCCTTCTGTCCATCACACGGAAGGAGGAGTCCCTCCCCACCAGCTCCGGGCATGGGCCAGGCACCGCAGTGAGTACTGGTGGCAGGGCTGTGGATGACCACCAAGTCCCAGCTGGCCTCAGGGTCCCTCCCAGCGGCCTCCTCACCTGCCCTCACCGGGTCCTTCCCTCAGGTTTCTACACTTAGGCCCACCTGGCTTGCAGTCCAGGGGAGAAGCGTAGCCCCACTCCCCTGACTTGCAGAGCCCAGCCACAAACTCCGGAAATCCTGCAAAGACCAGAGGACCCTGTGGGAAGTTCAGGGGGGAATGAGGGTGTGGCAGAATGTCTCATGACCTCTGCCAAGGCCCAGAGTCTCCTGGCCCCTAACAGAGCAAAAGAAAGCAAGACAGGTAGGCTTGTCTTGCCTCGGGCTGCGTGGGAGTCCCACCCACCACACCTGGCTAGCTGGCAGCCCGGCGAGGGGACCCAGCTCTCCCAACCCACTGACAGTGAGTGGCCAGGAGGGGTCTCTCATGGCCCCCAGACTGAGCCTCCCCTCCCCCACTGAAAGCTGCCAGAGGTCAAGAGCAGCTAGAGATTCCTTCGTCTTTTTGTCTCTGCAGGCAGGAGACACCGTGCACCCACCCACAGGCACCATCTGGCCTCGCCAGGGACAGCTTCTGCCGACAGCACCAGATAAACCAAACACCAAACAAGCACCCAATCAGCTTGTCATGGGAAGTGCAGTGACAGTGGTGACAGGACCAACATGCAACCCTCGAAGGGTGAAGAGGGAAGGGACCAGAGTCTCCCTGATGCAACAGATCCAGTGTCCCCATACAGTATGAAACTCACCTGTCCTCCCAGGAACCAGGAATGAGGAAGACAAGCACCAGCCGCGCCCACTGGGGTGAACAGGTATGGGGATGAACTGGCCAGGGCTTTAGAGCAGCGTCAGCAGCTTCAGCAGGCAACCACAGGTTGTCTAGAAACAAATGAGAAAAAAGAACATCTCAGCCAACAGACAGTTATTTAAATTGGAGGGCATTTTTAGAACTGAAAGATCTGATAACAGAAATTAACAAACACCGTTTTAGAATGCAGATGACAGAAGTTGGAATTTGAGAACAGAGAGAGAATTTGCCCAATCTGAGCAGGGCCTCGGGGCCCGTTGAAAAGGTCACAGAAGACCCAACACTCATGTGGTCGGCGTTCCGGGGTGAGAAGAGCCAGGCTGAGAGATTGAAGGAAATACAAAAGCTGGTGCTGTGTGGCCTATGGTCCCAGCTCCTCTGGAGGCTGAGGCAGGAGGGTTGCTTAGCCCAGGGGTTCAAACCCCATCTGTTACAAATGACCACAAAACCCCAACAATTACAAAACAAAAAATGAAAGTGAGAAAGGCCAAGGACCTAAACGGCAGTAAGGCTGGCCCGGTCCACTCCGGGTGCAGTCCAGACGGTGGCTTGTTACCATGGACATCCTGAGACCCAGTGCAACTGGGAAGAAAGCAACGAGAATAAACACACTCAAGGTCATTATGAAGAAACAGATAGACAGCAGTAAGGTAGATCCCAGAAATCTGAGCAAAGATGAACAGGGAAAGCAGATATTTAAATGGTGGACCTAAGTCCTAACATACTGACCATTTACGTCCAGTGTGGATCTTTTAAGCAC
Source organism: Urocitellus parryii (assembly GCF_045843805.1). NCBI lineage: Eukaryota > Metazoa > Chordata > Mammalia > Rodentia > Sciuridae > Urocitellus > Urocitellus parryii. The sequence goes on along the minus strand of NC_135537.1, from coordinate 181,604,350 downwards.
ACCAAACGACAAAGCAGAGATTGTCAGAGTCTAGGGTTTGTTTTTTTTTTTTTTTTTAAATGACCCAATTATATACTGTCGACAAGAAACTCACTTCAAATTCCATGGTGACATTTCAGAAAAAAAGGAACATACAGATGGCTGGAAAGCACATGGAAAGGTACCCAACAGGAGCCCTTGGGAAATGCAATCCAGCCACACCCAGGTGCCTCCAACACCCATCAAGATGAAAAAGAGTGACGTGACTGAGTGCTGTCGAGGATGCAGAGAAACGGGGGTCCTGGTACAGGCTCGTGGGGATGTAAAATGGTTCAGCCCCTCTGGGAAACAGTTCAGCAGTTTCTTATAAAACTCAACGTACCATCGCCACAGGTGTGCACTCTTGACATTTAACCCAGAGAAAAGGAAGCTGTTGTGCACACCAAAGCCTGTATACAGTGGTGCCCAATAGTGCACGCCTACAATCCCAGCAACTGAAGGGGCCAAGGAAGGAGGATTATAACTTTGAGGCCAGCCTCAAAGTTAGTGGGTTTCTGTCTCAAAATAAAAAATAAAAAGGGCTGAGGATGTAGCTCAAAGTAGCTCCAGGTCCCAACCCTGGTACCATCAAAACAAAACAGAAAGTAAGACAAAAATAGACCTCTGCACAGATGTCCACTGCAACTTTGTTTGCAATAAGATCGACAGCCAAACAACTGCCAGAGTCAAAGGTTTAAACAAACTGTGGTCCGTCCACAACACGGAACACGACTCTGTGATAAAAAGAACCGACTATGGAGACCCACGACAACTTGCCTGAATCTCCAGGGAATTTTGAGTGTGTGTGCGGGGGGGACAAATCCCAAAGAGTTCCGTGGCATATGATTCCATTTGTGTAATACTCTTGAAGTGAGAAAACTGCAGAAATGGAGAACAGATTGTGGGAGGGGGCTGGAGAGGAGGCCAGAGGGCAGGAGCCATCCTCAGGGCTGGGCCTGCTAAGGTCTTGACTGTGGGGGATCCACACGGCCACCCAGGTGACAGCACCGTATAAAACACACAAGCCAGGGCCAGTGGAGTGGGCGATGCTGATGAGGTCAGTGCCTGGAATCAACATCAGCACCGGGTCGTAATGTTGGACTCCGAGTTTTACAAGTTGTCTTCGGGGGGGTGCTCTTGGAGGGTCCACAGGCTTAGTCTTTGTTATTTCTTGTAATAGCATGCAAGTCTACAAGTATTTCAGCATTAAATTGATTTTTAAAATAAAAAAAATGAATCAAACCAACCTCCTGAGTCCAGACCTTCAGTTCTGCCATTCATCTGTCTCTCCACCCGTGTCCCCAATCCCCACCTCCATCAGGACCAAAGGTCCCATCCAGCAGCTCAACTCCATCATCCCCCGTCCACCTTAGTGACCTGTAGTGTCGATAAACTCAAGTTATGTCTTGGCTGGATTCTCCCAAAAGCAAAGCCTGCGATAAGCTGGCTTTATTTGCAGGTGGCTTCTCTGGAAAAATGGATTCAGGGAGCAGGAGTGGGGAGGAGGGAGGAAAGAGGCGAGGGGCTGAGCCAGCAGAGACGCTTCGGGAGTCGCCATCGCTATGGCAACTGGTGCCCAGCCCCAGGGGCCTCAGGAGCACTGAGCACATAGCAGGGGACAAGATCTGTTCATCATGTGTCCCCACCACTCTGGGTGACTCTGTGGGCACTGACTCCCCTGAGTTGCGCACACGTGTGTGTGTGTGTGTGTGTGTGTGTGTGTGTGTGTGTGCCTACGCCCCTTGGGAGGACGGGAGAGAAGCTAGGCTGTCGGTGCCAGGAGAGCGTCTGTGTCCATCTCTGGGCTTCTGAGAGCATCAGCTTTGAGACTCTCCTGTGGTGGTGTCCAAGCTGTGGGCAGTTGTCAGATGAGGCTTCCCCTAGGATCAAGGTCTACGCAGATGACTCCTCTCCCAGGAGGGCACAGCCTCCAGGCCTGGCCAAGAGCCTGGGCTCCTGGGCTCCTGGAGGGGTGGGCAGACTCGGGCCTGCTGTGGAGTCTCCAGAATCTGCCCAGCTCAGCTGAAAGCACTGAAGGAGCGCAGCTCCCGTCCAGCTGGCCCCAGGGTGTGCAGGCTCAGCATGGCCAGGCTGCCCCCGGGCACCCCAGAGGACAAGACCCAGCAGAAGGAGGCGCCAAATCCCTGTCTTTTGAGCTGAACTGCCAAGAAGTGTCCACTGAGGACAAGAGGGGCGCAGGCTCCACTGTGGCCCTGAGGAGGGTGCAGCCCCAAGGCTGAGGGGATCCTGAGCCTGGGAGGTATTCGCCGAGCAAACAGGGCCAGGTGTGTGGAGTGGACGCTACCTCGGGGCTGCAGCTGTCCTGAGGGTCACATCTCCCCGCGTGTGGCAGGGAGGAACAGGACATCATGAAACCCGCAGAGACGGCAGGACTTGGGGTTGCCTCTGAAGGTTGTCGCCCTCCGGCAGGGCTCATGTGGGGTGGGCGTCCGTGTGTCCTGCTACAAAGGAGGGGCAGCAACTCTGAAGTCTCTCCGCTGCAGAGATCCTCGGGGTTTTCCCCAAACCAAGAACAGGTGTCAGCGCCATTAGGAACCCGTGCAGACGCAGCCTCAAGGTCCCTGGGGTTGTCCAGACTGCCCTGTCCATGTTCCCTGACTCACAGCTCCACTGTCTGCACACAGGGCCAGTTTTGTTAAGAACCCGAGATCCTGCTGTGGTGCGTCTGGTGGACCCACCTGGCCATGGCTTTTTTCCTCCCTGGTGCTGGGGATCGAGCCGGGGGTCCTCACATGCTGGACAGGTGCTGTCCTATGAGCCACGCCCCCAGTTCTGCAGAGCCCAGGTGGAGGCCCCCTTGCCGGTCTCCAGGGCCACTGCAGTGTGAAGCCGACCAGGCGAGGCCCCGGCCTCAGGGCCACAGCGGAGGTGGATTCTGGAACACCTTCCATGGGGCAGAGGGAGGCGCCAGTCTGCAAGGAGACGCCCACAGAGAGGTGTGAATCTACCTCCGCCCTCTGTCACCGCAGACTGCACGTTCTCCCCCACCTGGAGCCCACACTGGGTCCTGATGGACTCAGCCAGCCCCAGCCTCTCCCGCTCAGTCGGCCTCCACCTCGCCCCATGTTCACCCACAAACAAAGAGCTGCCGGATGCCTCCTCAGCTCGAGGGCTGGTCCTGCCCCTGCCTCCACGCTGGCAGCGTGGCCCCGGTCTCCACCTAGCCACCCTGTATCACCCCGGAACAGAGCGGCGAGCCTACTCTGGCTCTGAGCACTGGACATGCTCAGCAGGGGGCAGACCTTGGTTTGGGGCCTTGGATTAAAAGCCCACAGTTCATCCAGCTCCCAGACGCAGGGCCCAAACCCATGTGCCCTGGCTGACCTCATTAGCAGCTGGACTCTTTCTGAGCCTGGCTTATTTAACTTGGCATAATGATCTCCAGTTGTTATCTCTGTTGTCACAAATGACAAAATTTCACTCCTTTTGATGGCTGAATAGTGTTCCATTGTGTATGTCTATCACATTTTCTTCACCCAAGCCATCATCTTGCAGATCTACTCCTGTCAGAGCTCTTGGACCGCTGGTTGAGGCCCTTCCCATGCTGTTCCTCTAAGATGGAGACTCCCAGGGGCCACAGGAGTTGTGCCTGAGGGTGGGTGTCCGGGGATGGGACACCCTCCACCTGCTGGTTATTGGAAAGGAGGAGGAGGAGGCAGGGCCCCCAGGGGGTCCTTGGAGAGGTCCCACCTAGTCAGCCATGGCCCCAAGACTTTGACCCCAGGAAGGAGGCTTAGAGGGTGCCTCCTGCCCCTTTCCACCCTCTCCCAGGGATGTCTGTGCCGTGGGGTCCTGGGCCAGCACCCTGGGCCTTCCTGGCCCTTTCTATACTGACCTCAGCGGGGATCTGTCAGCACATTGCTGTCTGAGGTGGGGACCAGAGAGAAAGGGGCCTGCCCTGGCCTGGGGCCGCAGGAGCTGGGGAGCTGGGCAGGCGGTTCCTGAGTCCTCCACAGACCCACCATCCCCAGCCGGCACTTAATCCTCCATCTCTGCTACTTAACCTCTCCCACCAGGGACAGGGCACTTGAACTCCTTTTAAATAAGCCCTTGAGGGCTCAGAGGAATTGTTGCCAGCAATTCAAAACCCCAGGCCCCGGGTGCAGCCAGTCCAGCTGCGGAGGGTCCCAGGCTGCCACCAGAGGCCTCCCCATGCTCAGAGGCCCAGGCCTGCCCTCCAGGGGAGACAGCCCCCTGGGAGGGAGGCATTGGCATCCCCACACCTGGTCCGGCCTCAAGGACCCATTCGCTGGCCCCTGGCTAAGCTTCCCCTCGAGTTCTCTTTGGCCCAAGCCAAGGGGACCTCAGCCAAGCAGACCTGAGTCCAAACCCCTCCTGGTCCAGGACTTCTGGACCGTCCCTGAGCCCAGCTTCCTCCCTTCTCTGCAGAATGGATTAAAGGCAGGAGGACAGAAGCCACCTGTCCCAGTCACTGCAGTTGGTAGGCACGTCCATCCCACCAAGAAACCCCATGCCAGGCAGGCCTCTGCAGGAGGACCCGGCAGCCTAGGCCCGGGGGTTCTGAGGCTGACCAGCTCTGGAGTTCAGGTCCTCAGACAAACGCTGTCCACGGTTACCTTTGAACGTCAGAAACACACACAGCAAACCGTTTTCTACCATGAGTATATCCCAAATCCGCCTGGGGCGGTGTGTCGTGAATCTGAAATTCAAATTTAAGTGGGGATCCTCTGTTTTTATTTGGCAAATCTGGCAACCTTGACTGAAATATCAAGTCAGGTTGGAGGGTGAGGGGGGTGTGATGGTTTCAGTTTGGGTTTTTTAAATCCACTGGTGGGAGAGGGCAGAAAAAACATCATTAAGTGAAAAGCAGACTACACGGTCTTCGCTGTTTGTCTTCACAATTGAAGGCCTAGCGAGTGAGCCAGATGGAGGCGTCAGAGGAGAGGCCCAGGCACCCAAGAAAGACGGGAAGGGACTGACAGAGGCCGTCTCCCCTCCCTCCCTCCCTTCTCCTCCCCCTCCCTTCTCCTCTTTTTCCTTTCATTTTCCAACATTTTTCACAAACGTCTTACTTTCTGATGAAAACATATTTTGCATCCATCACGTATGTGGACTCCCAGGGTGACCAAACGGAAGAGAAGTCCTCATGCATCTCGGGGTCCTCCTGCCCTGGGGCCTCCTGAAATCCTGGGGAAGCCCGCGGAGGGCCGCCTGCTCCCTGACACCCTTCATTCCGGCCTCCAGGACAGAAGGGGGCCCAGGGCGCTGGCCTCAGGGGGCCACACTGTGCTTCCAGACACAGCCCCGCCCCCTCCCGCCCTCGGTTCTGTGTTCGTGATTTTCAGTTTCCTCCCTCGCTGTCAGCTGTCATGGCAGCCATTCTCGCTTCTGTTTTCCTTCCAGTCCCCCGTGAACCGGCAACAGGCAGGGCCACGGCCGTCAAGGTTGCTGTGAAGTTGGAGTGAGTCGACACAAATGAGAGCCAAGCGAGCCCGTGCCCGGTGGCGCACAGGCCTTCCCAAGTCCCTCCAGGCTTGCCAGTCCCCGCTGGGCACTCAGGGCTCTCCTGGCCCCCAGCTCTCCGCGGCTTGGGTGAATGCTGCAGTTTTCCAGAACTGTTTACCAGATCAGTGGACCTATGAGAAGACTCCAGGTCCCGGCTCAAAGCCTACACCTCTGAAGGCACAACCTCCACTATAGTGAAGGAGCACGAGCGTGCCCCCAGGGAGCTGAGGACCCCAGGACTTGAGGGAAGGTCATGTGAGTTGACCACGTTAAAAGGCACACAGTCGGGTTCCGCTGAAGAAGGCGAGCCACTCTGGCCGCTTGCACAGGGCGTGAACTTAGGAGCTCACAAAACCATTGGAAGGACCAGAGAAACAGGTCTACCTTGGCCTCCAAAATGACCCCCAGGACACACCAGGCTGCCCACCAAGAAGCCATTCCTGCGTCACATCAGGAGGGTGGGGACAGGGCACCACTGGCTCCAGGAGAGCCAGTCAACCTGAAAATCAGCAGGTGGCCACAACCGGCCTCATCTGCTACCTTCACACTGGCCCCAAGTGGCTAGCCCTCGCCCTCCCTCTCAGCACCATTGGAAGTGGCCACCAGCCCTGGGATGCTGCCCAGAGCACCCACTGCCAGGCTTGCTGAGAACAGGCTTAGGCCTGGCCTGCATGTCCCAAGAATGTATCTGACGGGTGAACCCCAGGGCAAGCCACCTAGGGCAGGCCTTCCGCCCTGTCTCTGCAGGTGGCCATGGCTGAGAAGGGAGCACAGGCTCAGGACTTGCAGGCAGGTCCTTTGAAGGCACAAGCAGGAGGGGCCAGGTGGGGACAGCCTGGGCCAGCTCTAGAATCATTTGCTGAATCCAGCACTGTGGTCCTGGCCCCGGGACTGCAAGCTCTCGGCTTTGGTGAGATCATTGGAGTGCTTGGTAAAGCTGCAAAGTGGGGCGCCCAGAACTGTCCCCGACGGTCACTCAGCACAAGCCCCTCTCCCTCCTCCACAACAGGCATCCCATGCTTTTCATCCTTGGCCTGACCAGGTCCAGAGGGATGGAGGGGGCCAGCTCAGAAAGGAGACAGGCCACAGGGGGATGCCACCCCAGGCAAGGAATTGTGCTGGGCCCAATTTTGACCCGTTTGTTAGCCTGTATGCTTTCTGTGGGTTCTTTGAAATGGGCCAGGCGGGAATGTTTACACCCTGGGAAGTAGCAATGGACACAAATTGGGGCTTTTTGTTTACATTCCCCAGAGCCAATGATTAAACACCAGCGGACCATCAGTTGAGGCAAGGAGGATGGGTGAGGTTTCTGCAAGGCTGTGAGCTTGGTGGGCCTCATCCTGGCTGCCAGAGAAGAACCCTGGGTGCTCTGACTGAACCCCAAGGCCCTGACCTCAGCTCAGCCAAGCGACTGAGGAACTGTAGGCAGCAGCAGCTACACAGGGCCTGGGCTCAAGGGCTGGCAGACAGAAGGTCCTTTGACTGGGAGGCACTGCTGCTACAGATGGGAGAAGAGGCAAAGGCAAAGTCCTTGCATGAGCTGTGACGTGTGGCCCCGAGGCTACTGGCCAGAAAGGGAAGCGGCAGGGCAGAGAAGGCATGTGGGAGACGCAGGCAAGGGCAGGAAGCCCCACCTGGGTCACCTGCTTTTCTCAAGGAGGGAGCGGTTTCATTGGGGAAGGGCTCGGGGGGCTGCTGCACTTGGGAGTGATGCTCCCTCGACCAAGTCCACTCGGGATGAGGACACGGGAGGCTTGAAGCCACAGTTCCCCTAATGGCACTTGTGACCTCTGGCAAAGTCACAAAGCTCCCCCTTCCAGCTCACCCAAACCATGGGGTAGGTCAGGGGAGGTGCTTCACGGCTTTACGGTGTATGAAAAAAAATGCATGTGATTAAAAGCTAAATCGTAAAACGTGATGTTCTAAGACACCCAGGAGCAGAGGTGGAAAATACAAATCCCAGGTCCTGCCTCCCAGGGGTGCTGACAGCACGGCCACTGGCCCCAGCACTTCTGTGTGCTCACGGGCACTGCCGAGCTCCCTGCTGGGCTCAGCTCACACCCCTGGGTCAGCAGCCTGGGACTCCAAGTAGGTGGAGAGCCGGGAGGGCAGCTGGGCCACTTCCCACTATCCTGCTCAACACCCAGCCCCCCGACACGGGCCAAGCCAAGCCCCAGTCCCAAGCGCCCGCCTGGTCTCCTGGTGGCTAGTTGCAGGTCCTTGCAGGGGCCATGTAAGACCGTGGAGCCTTGGGCCTGAGCATTGGCTTTGGCCAGCTCTCCTGCTGACCAGCCATTCTTCTCCCTCTACAGACCCAGCACGGTCCTGGCCAGGGGTGCAGCTTCTCACCCCGCTCCCACCCCAGGGCTCCAGAACACGGGGCTCCATCCTCTCTGCTTCCTGTCCGTCCTGCCCCTTCCCAGGAGGGACTCTCCCTCCCCTGCTGCCCTTCCTGTCACCCCAAGGCCTGCCCCTCCTCTGTCTCCTATCATGAGCACCTTGGCTGTGCCCTGCTGCCCCCAGCCCTCCTCCCCTCCCCTTCTGCTCTCCACAGTGCTGCCTCAGTGCCCGTGTCTACCCCGTCCGCCTGCCACTCCCTGCCTGCCGTAGACCTCTCTCCCAGGTCTCCCGTGCTGTCTCCATGGACCCCACTCATGCTCCTCCTGGGTGTCCCTGAACTTCCATATCCACCTCTGCTGTGGCCGCTGGACCTGACTTCCTGGTCTGCACCGGGCGCTACCTTGGCTGCCCTTCTTTGGACATTCCCCCAAGGGCACCATTGTCCTTCTGTTCTCTGTCCTCGGCTTTTTGCTTAAACTGGCCCGATCTATAGCTTCAATGTGTTCCAGATGTCTAACAGCAGCAAGGAACCACAGGAGGTGAGTCCCAAGGACTCCCCCTGAGACCCGAGACTTGAGACCTGGACCCCACCCGGGTGAGAGCTGAGCGAAGGCTTCAGTTCAGATGCCTCGGAATGGCCCTGCCACTCGGCTTCCCTGCTTCTTCTGCCCAGGTCACTTCACTTCCACCAGCTCCTGGCCAGTGTCATCCCACTGCGCCGGCAGCCTCTGCTCCCAGTCCAGCGCTGGGCTCTGCCGCCTCCACCCCACCCTCACGGTGCCAGGTGTGGAGGGCTTCAACCTGTGCTGCTGCAGGTACCTGCTCTCCTCTGCCTGCTCTTGTCCGCCCTGCCCTCAGCTGCACAGAAACCTCCTGTAAATGCTGTCAAGAGCCAGCGTTGACTGCATCACCTGCCAAGTGTGGGGTTACGGCTGGGCGCCTAACGAGTGAAAATAAATCCTTTGGAATTCCGAACTCCATTATCCCTGAGAATGTGTGTGCACTCTGGGGTTCCACAGACTGAGGTGCATCTCGGCCAGGGCCTGTTGGGGCTTGGAGGTGCCCCAGGAGCAGGGGTTAGCTGGGAGGTTCTGCCCAGGGCAGGAGGCCGTATGAGTGTCCCAGAGTTGCTATAACAAGTTTCCACGGACGAGTGGCTTAACTGGAGCCGTGGGTTCCCCCACCCTCTGGGGCCCGGAAGTGGAAATCCAGGTGTCAGCTGGACCAGGCCCCCTGCAGAGGCAAGTAGTGGCCTCCTTCCTGGCCTCTCTGGCTTCTGGCTCTGGCCAGCAATGCGTGGCACCCCTTGGCAGACCCAGCATTCCCCCGTCTCTGCCTCGGCTGTCACACGGCTTCTGTGCGTGTCCAAGTTTCCCTCTTCTTACATGGACACCTGTCCCGCTGATCAGGGCCCACCCTCGTCCAGCACAACCTTGTCTTAGTCTGATTACATCAGCAAAGATCCTATCTCCAAACAGGGTTGCAGTCTGGGATTCCAGACGGCCAGAATTTGGGAGTAGGGGCACAATTCAACCTGGCATTTGGGCCACCTAGCAACAAGGCTGCCAGACTTGAAAGAGGGATGTGGAGGCCTAGAAATGTCCTGGACAGCCAGAGGATGGGACATGCCCAAGGACACGGACTCACTGAATCAGAACTGGCCGGAGGAGGGAAGAGGAAGGGCACACAGAGGCCCGGAAGATGCCCAGGGCAGTTGGAGGCGAAGGCAGCGCCCCGGCACAGCCACAGATGCCATTGTTCCCGCGACTCTGCTTTGGGTCCCAGCACTTCACATCTCACTGAGCAGCTGATGGTGCTCTGGCTGCCCCAGGCAGGGCCACCATCCCCGTGAGAGACACATGCAGACCAGTCCTCAAGGACGCAGAGGGTGATTACCCTTCACTGCCACCTCAGTGCCCAGCCTCCACAGCACCTCAGGGGCTGCCCCGGCCTGCAGACCTCAGTGGCTTCCTGCACCCTGAAGCGCTAGACGCAGTCTGGCACTGGGGAGGGAGAGGCCTGGCCCCGCCCGCCCAGAAACCCGAGCTCCAGCGCCTGCAGCCAGCCTCAGAGGCCTGCAGCACTGCTGTCTCCCCGTGAGCAGATGACACATTATTGATGTGACCTTCCAGGTCCAGGGACCCAACACGACAGCCCCACAGGGGCCCGTGAAGGTCACCTCCCCGCGTTTCTCTGATCTCATTTTCCAAGTCCACCTGGGTGGGCCTCCTGGGGAGTCCAGCTGAGGCAGGAGTGTTGTGCTTGGGCAGCAGAAGCCCCCTCACCATGCCTGAGGCCACAGTGGGCCGTAAGTGACCCCCTGGCCATGGGCTCCTGGTCCCTGCTGCACCAGGCCCCTGAGCTTCGAGGGACGTGACATAAAGCCCCACAGTCCAGGTTCCAGAGAACCTGCTCAACCCAGGACTTGGAAGTCTTCACAGCTTGCCCCAGGCCCGTCTTGTCCAGCACAGAGGCCGAGAGGCACAGCTGGCCGTGAGTGCTTGGAGCATGGTGAGTCCTGGGGGAGAAGTGTCATCGCCACCGAATCTGCACTGGATTTCTAAGATCCGGAGCAGCAATGAACAGGAGGAGAGCCTCGTTGATGTTTACCCTGACCACCTGCTGCAATGTGACACATGTGTCCCCGAGCTGAATAAAACAGAGTGCTCACGTTCTTTTTGCTGGCTTCTCTTTGCTTCTTTAATGTAGTTACCAGAAATTTAAAGATGGCATTAGATGAGACTGGACCCATCTAGGTGCATCCTGTAGTTCCAGCCACTTGGGGGGGGGGGGCAGGAGGATCATTCGAGCCCAAGAGTTTGAGGCCAGCCTGTGCAGCCCAGAGAGGCCCCGTCTCCAAATAAATACATATATAAATACACCAGAGAGGTGGCTCGAGGGGTTCCTGTGGCACAGCACTGCCACCCAACCCGGAGTGGAGCTTGCTGTCAACCAGCTCTGAGCCCCACCTGTTGGAGAATTAACGAGGCGTTCCGAGAAGTTCTGAGCACCAAGTCAGGGCTCAGAGGGTGGCCTCGGTCCTGGCCACTCCACCAAGGCACCTGGCCCTGAGGGGAAGGCAGCCTTGTGGTCAGTGTTGCTGTGTGCAGCACATTTTGTTCATTCTGACAAAAAGAATTGCCACATGGACCAGGCGCAGTGACACACATCTATAATCCCAGCGGCTCCGAGGTTGAGGCAGGAGGATATTGAGTTCAAAGCCAACCTCAGCAATGGCGAGGCGCTGAGCAACTCAGCGAGACCCTCTCTCTAATAAAATACTAAATAGGACTGGAATGTAGCTCAGTGGTTGAGTGCCCCTGAGTTCAATCCCTGGTACCCAACCCTCAAAAAAATTGCCACATGGGTGTCTGGGCACCAGCTAGGGACGTGAGGACCTGCGGGCGAAATGGCAGGCGCGTCCCACCAGCCCAGGCTTTGGCCCAGCGGAGGAGACGAGGCACGGATGCTCAGAGACACAGGGTGGCTGCGTTGTGTCCCCTGGTGTGAAGAGTCCACAGGAGACTTGCAGACGGGAGGCGGGTGTACCCCCGTGGCAGCACCTTCCCGGGGCAGGCAGAGCTGGGGCTGGGGTGGCCAGCAGATGGACACAGCATGCCTAGCACACAGCTGTCATGAGCACGGCCTGGACACGGAGTGGCCTTTGCGATCCCTGTTTGTTTGCTTAACAACGTGAAGCGTCGGTCCGCTCCGGCCTCAGTTTCTGCATTTGTAAATGGCTCCTCTTAGAGGAACCAGCGTGGCAGCCCAGGCCATCCGGGAGCCGGGTGCTTCCTAAAGTTCCTCCCTTCACTCCCTTCCCTTCTGGGAAGGGGCACGTCCTGAGCAGCCAGAGCCCAGGAGCAGGCTGAGGGGAGGCTGCTCAGCCGGGAGGGGACAGGGGGTTGCTGACGGGAGTCCCAGGCAGGGAGCTGGCCACAGAGGGAATGCCTGGGCAGTGGGTGTCGGCCGTGTTGCAGGGGGCAGAGAAGCCAGTCCAGGGACCCACCCAACCCAGGCCCTGGGAGATGAGGGCCAGACCCGGGGCAGGGCAGGGAGGGCCCGAGAAAAGCCCCCAAACTCCCCTTTCCAGAGCTTTCCCACGTGGTTAGAGGGAACTCGGGTTTCCAGTGGCCTCCCACGGCACATCTGGCTAGTGATCCTCCGTGTCACCTGTCACATCCAGCACGTGCAGGGGCCTTGGGGGATGTGTGGTCGGTGTCAGGTGTCATCTTGGTGGGGCTCAGGGACTCCCAGAGAGCTAGCAAGTCATGATCCTGCTGCTGAGAGGTGGGCTTGGCGTCTGCAGGGAAGCTCCGTGCCTGCCGAGGATGAATGGCTGAGAGCCCAAGGGCTCAGGGAGGACAAACCGCAGAGAAGGGCAAGTTCTCTCTGCCTGAGCGGGAACGGCATCGTCTTCTGCCCTCGGGCGCTGGGTGCCCCCTCTCTGGCCTCTGGACTTGGGCTGAGCCACGCTGTGCGCTCCCTGGTCTCCAGCTGTAGACAGCAGATTGCCGGCCTCTTGTCTCCAACACGGAGTGAGCCAATGTCCTTAACACTCCCTTCCACGGTCCTGTCTCTACACATCTGTGGACACCTGGAAGGAGGACGCAGCGGTCTCTAGGTCACAGTCCGCTCTTGGTGCCCGAGCAGCCTGAGACCTCTCCACCCAGGAAATGACCATGATCTGCCCAGGTGAGAAGGCTTGTCCCTGCACCAGGCCCGTGACAGGGGCTCGGGAGACATGTGGCCCTTCCCTTTCTGCTGACGGAAAAGCTGGTAGGACTTTCATGCAGGATCCAGCCCTGGTAGGGGACCCAGCCCCATAGCGTCAGGTTGTGATCGGGGCCAACAGGGACCACCAGGGGCCAATCCTGGCTCCGCCCCAGATGTGGTGCCTAAGACAGCAGAGAGTGAGTCACGGTTCAGGAGGCCAGAAGACAAGGCCCCTCAGAGACTGCAGAGGAGACCTGCCTGGCTTCTTTCGGCTTCTGGGGGCCCTGGTGCCCCTGGGCTTGGGGCTGTGCTACCAGACCTCGGCCGCCCTCCCACCCGGCTCCTCCTGCTGGTGGGAAGGGCATTTCTGGGTGTCCCTCTTCAGTGCTCCTCTAGCCACATGTCCCTGGACTCAGGGCCTGCCCATCCAGGTTGACCATGGATAGATCCTCACCTCAGTGACATCCAGAAGGATCCTAGTTCCAACAGGACCACATTCTGAGGTTCCAGCTACAAATATCTGGAAGGAGGCTACCATTCAACCCACCGTGGTATGCCCTTTGACCTCCCCCAAACCCTCACCTGTCCCAGTACCCCCAGAAGCCTCACCCCATGCCCTGAGCATCGGCATCCCCCACAGAGCCAAGGGTACCAATGACGACCTCACGCAGTGTCCATGTGGTCAGGATGGAAAGGTTGCCCAGCCCCCTCCCGATGGGCCCACACCAGGCAGTCCTCGGCCCTGGCGCCCCCCTGCTCCGCCTTCTCAGCTGTACCTCGCGGGGCAGTGCTGTCTGCTTGATCCATTCCAAACTGCAGCGTGACTCCAGGCCCCCTGAGGCCTGGCCACAGGTGCCAAGGCCCAGCGCCCCGCCAGGGGAAGGAGAAGGCCCTTGGAGATGCCGTCCTGCCGGACCTGAGAGCTTCAGAGCCTGTACCCCCAACCAGGCCTCCCGGGGACGAGCCCAGCTCTGCTGGCCTTGGCTCTGCACCTTGACCTCTGCTTCCCGTCTGTGAACTCAGGCTGAGATGACCTGTCAGACGAGGCCAAGGCTCCAGGGTCACCGTCCCAAGGCAGCCCTGTCCCAGGTTCAGCTCCCAGTCCTCCAGCCAGCCAGTCACTCCCCAGGAGCTGGACAGCACCTCGTCCATCTTTGTGGCCCCCTCAGCCCCCTCCCCACTCTCCCCACCGGGGTTGAGGCTGCACAGACCCCACCCCCCGCCCAGCCCCTCAGGCCAGGCCCTGCGTGTCCATGGCTGGCACCAGGCTGGACGTTAAGATATCCTCACACAGGAGACAAAGACCCCAGAGAGAAGGCCACGCAGGATTGAAGGGACGTGCACAGGACGGCATCTCTGGAGCCCTGAGCCCCGAGGAGTCCGAGAGCCCCAGGGCTCCAGGTTAAGCCTTTGGCACTCTAGAGCCTTCTCCAGGTATTTCAGCGAGGACCTGGAACGCTCTCAGAGGCTCCTGTGGAGAGGGCTCGGTCCCCAGTGCAGTGCAGCTCAGAGGTGGCTTGGAGGGTGGCTGGATAACGAGGGCTCTGACTCCCCAGCGGGTGGACCCTCTGATGGTCTGTAATAGAAGGGGCTACTGGGGTGGTAGGAACTCCAGGCCTCCTTGAGGGAGCAGGTCACTGGGGACATGCCCGGGAGGGGATAGCTCGTCCCTGGTCTCCTCCTTGTGTGCTCTGCTTCCTGGCCACCACAAGGTGAGCAGTTCTGCTCCTCCAAATCTTCTGCCTTACCAACAGCCCACAGCAACAGGGCCTGAAGCCTCTGAAACTGTGAGCCACAATAAATCTCTCCTCCTCTACGTTGATTTTCTCAGTTATTTTGTCACAGTGAGGACAGACTGACTAACACAGAAAGACACACAACCACCATTTCCCCAGGGACACATCAAGAAAGCCGCAGAGTCAGACTCAGGCTATGTTGCCCCCACAGGCTCAGATCAGGGTGGCCTTGGCCCCACCCTCCCCAGCTCCTCCGTGGCCAACAGACACATACAATCCGATTCCTGGAGAGGAGTCTGACCAGGGCCTGGCTGCCCTGGGTGCTTCCTTGTCTCAACAGCAAAACAAAAGCAAAATAATAACCATCGTTCACATGGGCTGCACACCCAGGGACCAGGAGCCATGCTGAGGGCTCGGCCTGCCACCCCACCCACTCCATGACCACCATTAGCCTCGTTTTCAGAACAGGGAAACTGAGGCCCAGGGAGCCGGCCCAGCTGCTTGAAGGTGCAGAGTGAGTGGGTGGCCCAGCAGGGGGCAGGCTCCTCCCACCCGGCTGCCAGGGCGGGCTTCATCCCTGTCCTGCCACCAAACCCACACTCACAGAGGGGGCGGGGCTACCGATTCTTCTGGAAAGCGCCCACGGAAGGAAAAGGGCCAGAGTCCGGTTGCTCTCTATGTCCAGCAAGTGCTGATCCTCCAGGCTCTCCCCCAAAGCCTGGGAACTGCCCCATGGCCCCAGGGTGGCCTCCACTTCCCTGATTGAAATTTCTGGTGGCTTTTCCTGCGATAGCACTCAGTCCCCACACCCAGCAATGGCCCCTGGTGTGAGCGGCCTTCCTCCTTCTCTAGCCCGCCCCCAGCCTGCGCTCCCAGCACACACTGCCCCATCCTACCTGCCTCTGGCCCTCAGCAGGCGTGGTCTGTGCCTGTCTCGGGGTCTCCACTCCCGGGGGCACCCACTCCTTGTCCTGAAGGTGACGGTTCACAGGGCCCTGCCTGCCCACCCAACCTACAGCACGTTCTGTACCAACGCATGGTCAACATCAGGCCAGAAAATGGGTCATTCTTTTTCAAAAGGAAGAGGAGGGTCAGGCTGGGGCTCAGAGGCCGGGGGGTGGACATGGTCAGCTCTAACACACCAAGATCTCCTCAGGGCAGGGAAGACTCGGAGAGAATAGCAACCATGACAGCCCCAAGGATCACAGGGCATTGTCCCTGGGGCCACCGGCCTTCCACAGTGCCTGGAGGTCTGGCATCCTGGGACCTCATGCAGTGCACATGAAGGAGCATGTCCCTAGAAGAGGGACTGGAGGGCACCGTCCTGAGATGCTCAGTTCACCGTCCAGGACCGGCTGCCCATTTTGTCACGGCCTGACCGAACAGGCAGTGGCTCAGCCCACACCGGTGACACCTGGCTCTTGCCACCTGCATCCTGGGGGGCCCTCTCCTCCTGTCTCCTCGCCTTCTTGGATGCTGGATGCCTGTGAAGCTGAATTGGCCTCCCAGCCCCATTTTATTAGATAGACTCCACTCAGTTATGATAATCGAGACCACTCCTCTGCGCTGGTCACTGAATGAGGCCCTAGTAAACGTTTAGTCTTCGCCTTGGTTCTGGGGGGTGGGGCATGTGTTCCTATAGGCTTATTTATTATAAATACAATGGATTTGGGACTGGGGGTGTAGCTCCTCAGTAGAGAGCTTGCCTAGCATACTCCAGGCTGTGAGTTCAATCTCCGGCACCTCCCAAATTAAATAAATAAATAAATGATATAGAAAAGACTTGAGGGCTGTCCTCCTGAGGGACACATAACAAGAAGGTACACCACCCTCCACCCAGAATGCCATGCACCCCGTGAACAGGATGCTTCTGACACTCTTTGCCATGCTCTTGGGCAGAAGCCAATCTCCTCTAGCAAGTGACCAATCAGCAGAATTCCAATGTGAATGCTCATTGATATTTTCTTTCAAGATAAGCAGCAAAATGAGATGAAACAATAAAGACCCATGTCAGACGTCACTTGTTTGCAACGCTGTGAGTGATTCTTCAACAAATCAGACAGAGGATTCCGTCACGGAGGGTCCTGCGCTCACCCACCGCTCTGGGCCCTTCACGAGGAGCCTGCTGTGGTGACGACGCCTTCCAGGCTCCTCTGCATCTCTGCGATCACTTCCTCAAGTCTAGGCAGCCGCCCCGAGGATCCATCAAGCCCTGATTTGTAGCGTTCACAGATTTCTGTGGTGTCAAAATCCCACTGTGGCTGGTTTCAAGCCGCCAACACGGGGCCACCAGGGGCAGAACGAGGACAGCAGGCCCACAGCCCCATTCTGAAGATATTCTCCGACTTGAAGTATCTATTTAGACTTTAGGGCCACTCTGTTTTTCACGTTCAGAGTGGTGCTCCATCTTGACCATCGCTTTGTGTTGGAGGATTTGGCCCAACTGTGGGCTAATGCGGGTGTTCTGGCTGTGAGGTGTGCTGGGCTCAGCCAGCATGTCTAAAGGCGGGGGCTACGGGATCCACCGCCAACCTAGGACGGATTTGTCAGGAGGGAACACTGTCGAAAGAGGTGCTGGGGGTGGCATCTGTATCATCGTCTGCCACGCAGATGCAAGAGCACAGAACAACCTCAGGAGCAAGGTCATAAGAAAATGTAAAATACAGGGAGGAGCAGAATGGCGGCACACACCTGCAATCCCAGCCACTGGGGAGGCTGAGGCCGGAGGGGTTGTGAGCCCAAGTCCAGCTGGAACAACTTAGCAAGGCCTTGTCTCAAAAGAAAGAGGAGAAAGAACTGGGGCTACGGCTCAGTGGGTGGAGCACCTGAGAGAGAGAGAGAGAGAGAGAGAGAGAGAGAGAGAGAGAGAGAGAGGAAAGAAGAAGAAGAAGGAAGAGGAGAAAGAGGAGGAGGAGGAGGGAAGAAAGAGAGTAAGTAAGATTTGAGCACTTATTACTTTGTTCTTTTTCCTTTTTTTTTTTTCCCCCTTCTTTTCTGTCCTGGAGCTTGAACCCAGGCTGTTCTACCACTGAGCTTCATCCCAGCCCTTTTACTTTTTCTTTTGAGACAGGGTCTTACCCAAGCTGCCCAGGCTGGCCTTGCAGCTGCAAGCCTCCTGCCTCAGCCTCCCGAGATGCTGGGATCACAGGTGTGGGCCACTTCACCAACACCTTTGTTCTTAATAGAACTTACTTCCTGGGAACTTTAAACTACCTGACGTCTACTCATGGCTGGGTTTAACAACTGGTTCACAGAATTTCTGAAAGTGCAGCCATTGGCTGTCAAAAATAGCCAGGAGTCCTCCAGCCCAGTGCTGGCCACAGTTCTTCACCAGACCCCATTGTCCCAGGTCTGTTTGACCAATACTCCCAGGACATCACTGTGACAGACACTGCTCAAGAGGCTGGGGCACTGGGAAGAGGGAACTGAGGCTGCCCTTGCAGTGCAGAGAGGGACAAGGAGCACCTCTCACCCAGGGGACGCGTCCTCTAGAAGGGGAGGTCCTGAGGGAGGAGGGACAGGGAGATGGAAGGAGGAGGGGGCAGGGCAGGCCACGGGAACAGGGTGATCAGGACGAGCTCGTGGAAGAGATGATGGAGAGAACAGCGCAGACACCTGCGGCAGAATGCTCAGGCTGCAGCCTACCTGGCCCGTTGAGGATCAGCAAGTGCTACTCAGGCAGGAGCAGAGCACTCGGGGAGGAGGGGGGCAAGAAAGGGAGCCAGAGGGTGGCGGGGACGGGCCACATAGGACCCTTGGAGGACTCTGTAGGGTACTGAGGGAAAAAGCGTGTTTCCTTTTGCAGATGAGCAGACTGCGACCTGAATCACCCAGACTGCAGGAGGGAGGGCTGAGGAAGCCTGGGTGGGTCTGGCCCCAACCACCGCACACTCCTGCCCCATCAAAGCAGAGGGTCTGCCAGCGAGTGTCTGCCTGCCCCAGCTGCTCCCTGCTCCCATGTCTGAGGGTCAGTTAGGCTAGAATCCCTTGACTGAGGGGCTCATGCACCAGGGAGATCCAGTGTCCCGAGACGGAGCTGTCAGGAGGGAGCAGTGGTCAGGCGGGACCCGGGGTCCTGGTGGTCAGGCACGCCTACTGCAGGCAGCTCCACGCTGTGCTCTCGGGGCTGAGCTGACGCTGGCTGGGGCGGTGGAACCCCAAGGTGAGGTGGAGGAGGCTCCCCGTCTGTCCCAGCACGAGTCCAGGTCTCAGCAGGCTCCCGGGCCGACAGGGCCATGCTCCAGAGCCCTGCCTTGCCCCACGCCCTCGAAGCCCTGCTCTGTCCTGGAGCCTGGCCCCCTCAGCCAGCCCAGACTCCTGCTGTCAGGCACCCTTCCTGCTTTCCCCACCAGAACGATGGGAGTTGGTGGGACATGCCCTCCTCCAGGGACTCCGCAGGACTGGGCTGGTCTGCTGGGGGTGGGAGGACCAGAGGCCGAGAGACCGGAGGGAATCAGAGCCTAGAGGAGGAGTCGGGTCTCATCCAGGGAGAGCCAGCAGACAGGAGGCACCACGTGCCCCCAAGGGGAATAGACGGGTTCGTTTCATGGGTGGGGGCCACACGGGCCACAGGCCCCCCTCAGAATGGCCCCACGATGTTTTCATGCTCTGCCATCTGGAAATGGTTCATTTTTAAATTTGCTCTGATTAGTTAAACAGGACGGTAGAATGTACTTTGGCATATTGTTCATTGTGGAATATGACTTCACATTCTTCTGGTTGTACATGATGTAGGATTACACTGGCCATATAATCATGTAGGCATGAGATAGGATAGTAAGTCTGATTCATTCTACTGTCTTTCCTATTCCCATTCCCCATCCCCTCCCCTCCATTCCCCTTTTTCTAATCCAAAGTACTTCTTTTCTTCCGTAACCACCCCACTCCCTTATTATGAGGTCACCTTCCAAATATCAGAGAAAACAATGGGGGGAGACTGGCTCATTTCACTTAGTATGATATTCTCCAGTTCCATCCATTTACCATAAAATGCCATAATTTCATTCTTTTTATGGCTGAGTAATATTCCATTGTGTTTACATACCACTATGGAAAGCAGTATTGAGATTCCTCAGGAAACTTGGAATGGATACCTTTTGTGTCTCCACGCTCCCAGTCCCTGCAGCCTCACAATAAAGCTCTTGTTCACAGGGGCTGGGGTTGCAGGAGGTAGATACTCAACTTGAACCCTGGCCTTCTCCAGGGGGTGGGCAGGATCTGGGTTTAGGGAAAATCGATGGTGCACAATGCTACAAATAGGGCCTCTAAGAAGTGACAGGAAAGACCAGGGTGCCTTCACACACCGGCCTTGCTTTCCCCAAGACCAGAGCCACCGCAGAGCTGGGACGTGGGATGTGGGACCCTCACAGGTGTCACAGCAGAGCCCAGCATTCTTCGTGATCCCTCTTTATCCATTGGTCTGTTGCAAGGCACTTGCGTTGGTTCCATCGTTTTGCTGTTATGAATTGAGCTGTTATGAACACTGCTGTGGCTGCGTCCCTGTAGTGTGCTGATTTTAAGTTTTTCGGGTATAAATCAAGGAGTGGGATAACTGGGTCAAGTGGTGGGTCCATTCCAAGTTTCCTGAGGAGTCTCAATACTGCTTTCCAGAGTGGTTGCACCCATTTGCATTCCCACCAGCAACATATGAGTGTACCTTTCCCCCACATGCTCACCAACATTTATTGTTGCTTGTATTCTTGAGGATTGCCATTCTAACTGGAGTGATGCGAAATCTCAGTGTAGTTTTTGTTTGTTTGTTTGGTAGTTGTAGGTGGACAGAATGCCTTTATTTGCTTATTTGTATGTGGTACTGAGGATGGAACCCAGTGCCTCACACTGCTAGGCAAGGCTCTGCCACGGAGCCCCAGCCCCAGCCCCAGCCCCCTCTGTGTGGTTTTGATATGCATGTCTCATTGCTAGTGATTTTGAACCTTTTTTCATATGTTTGTTGACATATCGTATTTCCTCTTCTGTGAAGTTTCTGTTCAGTACTTTTGCCCATTTATTGATTGGGCTATTTGTATTTGTGTGTGTGTGTGTGTGTGTGTGTGTGTGTGTGTGTGTGTGTGTGAAGTTTTTTTAAGTTCTTTATATATTCTGGAGATCAGTGCTCTGTCTGCAGTGTGTATGGGGAAGATTTTCTCCCATTCTGTGGGCTCTCTCTTCACATTCTTGATTGTTTCCTTTGCTGTGAATAAGGTTTTTAGTTTGACTCCATCCCATTGGTTGATTCTTGATTTTGTCTTGCACTTTAGGAGTCCTGTTAAGGAACTCAGTTTCCACTTACACATTGCTGGTAGGACTGCAAATGGGTGCAACTACTCTGGAAAGCAGGATGGAGATTCCTCAGAAAACTGGGAATGGAACCACCATTTGACCCAGCTCTCCCACTCCTCGGTCTATACCCAAAGGACTTAAAAATCAGCATTCTATAATGACACAGCCACATCAATGTCGATCGCAGTTCAACTCACAATACCTAAACTGTGGTAGCAACCTAGATGCCCTTCAATAGATGAATGGATAAAGAAATTGCGGTATATATACACAATGTAATATTACTCAGCATTAAAAAAGAATAAAATCGTGGCATCTGCAGGTAAGTGGATGAAGCTGGGGAATATCAGGATAAGCAAAAAAGCCAATTCCAAAAAACCAAAGGCCAAATGTTTTTCTGATTAGTGGATACTGATCCATAATTGGGGGGGGGGGTAGGCACATGGGAAAAATAGAGGAACTTTGGATTGAGCCAAGGGGAGGCTGGAGAGGGAAGGCGGCATGGGGCAGGAAAGATGGTGGAATGAGATGAACATCATTACCCTAGATACATGTAGGATTGGATTGCACGAATGGTGTGACTACTTCGTGTGCAACTAGAGAATCGGAAGGTTGTGTTCCATTTGTGTACAATTAGTTAAAAATGCATTCTGCTGTCATGTATAACTAAGTAGAATAAATAAAATTAATTAATTAAATAAATTTTAAAAATGAAAGTCAGTTCCTAAGCCGACATGATGTAGATTTGGACCTACTTTTTCTTCTCTCTAGGCACAGGGTCTCTTTTTAATGCCTAGGTCCTTGATCCACTTTGAGTTTTCAATTTCATTTTGCTACATATGGGTTTGAAGTGGTTCATGATCTTTTAGTAAGGGGCTCTTCATTTTCATTTTGCCAGACAAAGTGGACACGCTGCCCTGGATTTGCCTGGCACTGGGGAGGTTTGGGAAGATCCAGCCAGAAGGTCCCTCTGGGGCAGAGTCCTGCCACCTGGGGTGGGAGTGGGGGAGGAAAGGCACCTCGGTGTCCAGCTCTGGCATCCTTGGGAGCGGGGGGCTCTGGTGGGCTCCCCCTCCCAGCAGTCTGGCGCTTGTTTCCCAATACTCTGACCCAGCTAGGACCCTGCCGTCCTCCTGGCTGCTTGAGACAATTATGGCCGGTGGAACTGGCCTGTTCAATACTCTATTGACAGGTTTGCCTGGCAACCTGCAGCCCGCTCCTCCTCAGTGCGGCAACCTCCAACATGGCGTTGGGCGTAGAGGCACATCTCCAGACCCTCCCAGCCAGTGTGCTACCCAGAAAGGAGAAAGGGGGCAAGCAGGAGCAGAGGTGGGGGACCCTCCCTGCCTGGCCCACAGCCCCACTTCCGCTCCCTTTTGTGTCTCCACCCTCCCAGTCCCTTCAGCCTCACAATAAAGCTCTTGTTCACAGGGGCTGGGGTTGCAGGAGGTAGACTCTCGACTTTACCCCTGGCCTTCTCCACGGGGTGGGCCTCTGCAGGGTTGCAGGATCTGTGTTTAGGGCAAATTGCTGGTGCGCACTGCGACAAATCGGGCTTCTAATGAGTGACAGGAAAGACAGGGCACTCACGAAGACTGCTCAGAAGCAGCGTGCAGGGCTCGGTGGGCTGTGCCTTGCTTTCTCCAAGACCAGAGCCACCTCAGAGCTGGGACGTGTGCTGTGAGACACACACAGGCGCCGCAGCAGAGGCCAGCGTTTCTTCTTATCCCTCCAGTGTGCAAGTCAGAGCAGCTGTGGCTTCCTGTGGGTCAGCTCGAGGAGCAAGTGGGAAACTACCAGGGCTGGTTCCTCCAGGTCAACCCCTGCAGCATCACATCTGTGCCCTCTGTCTGTCTGTCTACTGTCTGTCCAGGCCTATTTGGGGGAAAAAGGTAGTAGTCAGGCTTGGTGCAAACAGGAATGTATCTTTGCCATCAGGAAAGCCAGAAGGAGATGGAAGAGTCTCGGCAGCAGAGCGTGGGAGAGGGATCCTCAGACATCTCAGTGTACATCACAGCTGTAGGTGTTTTCTGGAATTCCAAGAAAGGCTTCTCTCCCACATGGCTTCCTGTAGCAAGTCTTCTCTGGCTCTATAGGATATTTCTTGGCTTCTATGGTACTCGCTCTTGGGCTCCAGGCAGAAAAAAAAAAAAAAAAATCCAGTAATTACAGGTAGGTACAGAAAGCAAAGACCCTTTCTTCTGTATGACTCGTCTCCCTTGAATTTCTGCCATTTCTCTTAAATCAAAGAAAACATCAGTATCCTGCAAGGGGGTGGGGTGGGGAACACGGGTCCGTCTCTGAACCTTCCAATCTGAATGAGTCAAAGAATACAAAATCGCCCCATTACAACCATTACTGTCAAATCACAGGGCAATCAACTCGATGACACAGGCCAGACAGACATCCGGGAGAGAGCCACAAGGCCAGAGCTGGTTCAGAGCCCCCCAGAATTGAACTCCTTTAAGAAAAGAAGAAAAAGAGGCAGGCCCTGCTCTTCCTGAGCTCTGGGCTGCCTTTTGTTTCCATAGCATCCAGCAGAAGGAAGCATCCTGATGCAGGGGGAAGAGGCCCGAGAATGTCTGGGTACCAGGCCACAGATGCAAAAGGACACTTTGGGCCAACAGCTGAGGCAGCAGAAGCCCTCACAGGGAAAGCTGGTGAGCTCCGTCCACCAAGGCTCCCCCAGAAATGCCATTTTGAGACTTCCCTGATTCTGGCTTTCAGGGGCCCTGGACACATCAACCTCCACCCTCTTTCCTTCATTAAAAAAGAAAAGCATTGAAAATACCCTTTACAACTGCATCAGTATAAAGACGAACACATTCATCTTGTAGATTAAAACATTCTCTTTGACAGAATTTTTTTTTTTAATTTCAAGAGACATGATACCCACACACCGTGGAAGGTAACAGCCTTTACAGAAAGTTCTGACAGGTGATCAACATGGGGTGCTCTTGAGGACACCAGGAGCAGTGAAGCCAGACGTGGAAGGACAGCCCTGTGTGATCCCACTTAGAGAGATTCCAGAATGTTCAAACTCCGAGAGAGAAAGTGGACCAGCAGCTGCAGGGGCCAGAGGAGGAGGATGTGGAGTTAGTGTTTAATGGGGAAGGAGTTTCAATTTGGGAAAATGAAAGGTTCCAGAGGTAGGTGCTGCTGATCGCAGTGTGAACGTGTCTAACGCCACTGAACTGTGAGCACGTGAAGAAGGGTTAAAATGGGGGGGTTTAAAATGGTAAAATGTAGGTTCTATGTATTTTGCAACATTTTTTAAATAGATAACTTATTTACAAAAATTAAAAAAAAAAAAAGAAAGGAAATTAGAACAATTTCCCGGGTCCCTACCAGTGCCTTGGGACTTGCACTGAGCCTCTGAGGCCTGGTGGAGAAGTGGCCCTGGCCAGTCAGGAGAGTGTCCCCGTGGGCTGTTCCGCACCCTCACACTCAGCCATATGCACAGGTCTGTCAGAGCCCATACAAATAAGACACACCCAACCCCATATAAAACTTCATCCAGGGATTATAAATCATCTCGAGACTTATTCTGATTAGCTCCTGCACTTCTCAAAGTCACTATCTCCACCAGAGTGGAGGTCTTAGGGTCCCCTTCCTCCTAACCAGGGTATCTCTGAGGGGTTTAGTCTACCACCAGTCTGCAGCCCTGACAGGCCACCACGTGCCTCTTTTAAGGGCATTTTATCAGTCAGCAAACCCTATTTTAGGGTATGCAGGTTCTGGCCAGGCTTGGTTCTAGGCTCTGCCCCAGGACACTTCTTCCTACGGAAAGGCTGGCACTGTTCTAACAGTTGTTTCCTCCTGCAGCAGGGACTCGGTGACGCTGTAGACAGGAGGCTTCCTTTAAACACCTCGAATAAAAAGAGATGTGTACTCCCTTCTGGCCGACTGCCCCCCTGGGAGGAAGGGCGCTGAGCAAGGGGCCCAGTTAGGGAAACAATGGCCCTCGATACTGAGGTGTGTTTAGTCCTAGGTGTGCAAGGTCCAAAGTCCCTCAGATGTGGCTGTGAAGGCAGCCGCCAGGCTAGGAGTGAGGGGCGGGGCAGGGTGCTGGAGGCAGGGCGCGCAGGGCTTCTCCGCCCAACCCCCGCCCCACAGACACCCCGACTCTGCCCCGCGTCCGGACCTCCTGGCCACTGCGGGAGAGGTGCTGAGGGACGGCCCTGGCAGGAGGCCCCGAGCCACCAGCCAGCCCGTGGGGAGCCCGCCCCCTAGGGGAGGGCGTTGCGAGTGCAGGCTCTTCGGAGCCGCTACCGGGGCCCCGCCTGGGCACCCAGAGCAGGCAGGTGAGGAGCCCAGGGGATGCCTCGGGAGTTCTTAGAAATCATCCAAAGAAACGTCCTACGGGAAGAAGTTGGGGAGGGGGACTTCTTAGGCAAATCTGGGGTATCCTTCCGGAGATGGGGTCAAAGGGATACCCACACATTTCAGGTTTCAGGAGGGCTGGGCCCAGGGAGTGGGTGACCACGTAGGACTGGGTGACCACGTCCTACGACCTCGTCATCACGGGTGGGGGTGGGGCCGGGGCCGGGGCCTGGACAAAGAGGGACGAAGTTGTACTGCGGTCAGACCGAGCTCCGGAAGTGTCCAACACCGCCCGGCCCAACGCAGACAAAATGGAATTTTAGGGGGTGCGGCAGGCGTTACCACCCGTCCCCAGTACAGGCCGAGCTGAGGTCCGGCTGGGCCCTAGCGGCCGTCATCCCATGGCCATAGGTTCCCTGAGCACCCTCTTCGTTTGGGCCCCAGGGCTGCAGGGAGACCCCCCCCCAGGTGTCCAGCGGGGCTCGCTACGCCCCCACCCCTGGGGATCGATCGGCGGGCGGCGACGCGCGGTCGCGGCTCTGAGCCTCCGCCCCCTCCCCCACTCGAGCTACGCAGGACGCGGCCTCGGAGCAGAGTCCTCGCGGTTCCGGGCCGCGGCCAGACCGGGCTCCCGGCCAGCCGAGGAGGCGGAGACGCACCGGGCTCTTTCGATCGGGCCCGCCCCTCTGCCCCGGGTGGGGAGAGAGAAGGAGCGTGAGCCCAGCCTCCCTGCCTGCGGCGCCCGGCGCCCCCTCTTCCCGCGCCCCCCATGTCAAACACCCCCTCGGGCGCGCGCTTAACCCCCGGCGAGCTGCGAGGCCCGGGCGAAGGAGGCGGGGGAGGCGGCGTGGCCGTGGCGCTTCGGCTGACGACCACTTCGGGGTCCGCCGAGCGATTTTCATCTCATTCCCGGGCTTGCTGCAGCAGCGAGCTCTTGTTTGGAAAAAAGGAAGAAAGAAATCTGCCCTGTGTGTGGGCCCCGCTGGGTTCGGGCGCGCGACGGGGGCACCCGAGAGCAAAACGCAGGGTCGGGCGTGGAGGGGCGCGCCTCCGGGGCAGACGAGACCCGCCGCGAGGCCTGGGGCAAACGAAACCCAAATAAAAACCACACGCTGCTCCCAGGCCGTTGTGAGCGCGCGGCGACCACGGCGGCGGTGGGCAGTGGCATCGGTTCCAAAGATCACATTTGAAATATGGTCTCGAGGGCGCAGATCTCCAGGCCGGCGGAGCCTCGCGACTGAGCGCCAGGCGGGGGTCCGGGGGCTTCTCCCGGCCGACCTGGGGCGGCTGCCTGACGCTGGAAGAGGACGGGCCAGCCGACGTAGCAGTCGGCAGCAGCGAGTCCCGCTTCGGCGCCAGCCACCCCAGCGTGCCGCAATGCGGAGGCACGGCCGTGCAGGCGCCCATGTGGCCCCGAGGGGTGCCGGGCCCTGCCAGAGGGCCACAGCCTAAGGTCCTCAGGGCCCGTGTCCCCGCCCGCGCATCCTCCGAGGCTGGTCCGCCTAGGTCCTGGGCTCCAGCCCCACGCAGTCCTTGGGGTGGGACCTGGGGGCGTCGGGTTCTCGGTAGCACAAATGAATAGCGACTCTTCGTGGGCGGTGTGACAAAGACCAGAAACACGGGAGGGGGGACTCAGTGGTTGGAGGGGCGCTCTTAGAAACAAAGCCGCCCTGGAGGGTGGAGGGGCGGAGTGTAGGGCTCCCGCACAGTCTTTGCCACCCCAGCACAGTCAGGTCAGCCGCCACTAAAATAAATAAATAAATAAATACAGTATGATAAAAGCTAGCGCTTAGTCAAGGACAATTCCCCTACCCAGGGACGGGGAGACAAATGAGCTCTGCCAAAGCCGGGGTAGATTTGTAGTCATTACTACTGAATTCCCCCTAGGCGATCTGAAATCCACCTGGGGGCAGCTGGTCCGGGAATCCACAGGCCGTCCCTTCCGAGCAGAGCCCAGACCTGGCTTCGTGGGCGGCGGTGAGAGTGTCCTTTGCCTAGCGCACTCCTTTCAAGAGGGGGTTCTTTTAAGAAGTCGTTTGTTTCTCTGTGTTGGCAGGGTCATGCCTCTTCTGAGATAGGATCCTCAGTCACCATCCTTCAGTCTACAGTCATTAAAAAGTTCCCGACTTACCCAGGGTCGCTCCCCAGCCTCTCTCCTCCAGGCGCGAGCCTACGACTGGCAAGGGGGCTTAACTTCTCTCTTGGGGCCCCTGAAGGCCCCTGGGGGCCCCAGAACGATGTGGAATTCGGAGAGCTTTTGCCCTAAGCAGAGCCCAGGGCTCGACCTCTCCCTGTCTGGGAGGAGACACAGTCAAATGCACGGACCTGCGAATCTTATCAGGGTTCCACGTGGGGCTCTGGGCACCCCAGATCGTGGGCAGGGGCCCCGTAGAAGGTTCTGGAAATCCCGGGTTTGGGGCCACCTCTCCTGCGGCTCCATGGGAGCCTTTCCAGGAAAGTTTTAGGGACACCCACTGTCGCCTCCCAGGCTCTGTCCCCCCTCCTCCCTGCAGCCCACCGGCGCTTCCGCGGACCCGATCTCTTCGCACCGGCAGGAAGGGGGTCTAGGGCCGGCTGTCGGGATTAGAATAGGGATAAGGGGTTTGGAGTCAGCCTTTCTCCATATCTGCCCACGCTCCACCAGGACAAATAATCGCGGGAGGGAAGCGAGTTACGGCATTCAGTGGGTATTTCTGTTTCTGCCACTTTCCACAGGAAGGCCCAGAGCGGGGCTGGGGGTGGCCGGCGGCTCTCGGGCTTCTAAGGTACCTCCGGGCGGCCCCTCCCGCAGTCTTGGGAGGGGGAGGACTGGAGGCTCCTGGAGCCGCCACACAGGAAGTTTCAGAAACTGTACGCTGTGCCGAAGGGAGGGATCCCTCCTTCCTCCCCATCTCCGCCGCAGGCCCAGCCCGGTTTCTGCGCAAACTCGCGGTCCGGACACCGGTCCCGCCAAACAGCCCTCGAGGTCTTAACCATGGGCCCCTGAGGGGCCTGGGCCCATCGAGCCAAACCACCACCTAAGCAGTCCGACGCCCCTGGCGGCTGGGAGGCTGCAGCGGCAGCTCGCCCTCCCCTCAGAGCCCCCAACCTGCACGCCTTGGAAACACCCAGAGCAAACACGTTTCCAGGGGATTTTCGAGTTAGGGGGCGGATAGAATGTCGGGAAGCTCAGCCTCTTCCCGGACAAGGGGACCGGCCAGGACAAGTTCCCTGTAGACCTTGAGACCAAAAGGCGGCTGGACTGCCTGTATGGCTCCAGATGGATAGGTAACTGTCCCAATGATAGCGCTTCACACTCTGGCCTCGAGGAGGACTCTCCTTTCAGTGCCAAGCTGACCCAAGCAACAGTTTCTCCCCTTGGGCAAATGTCAGGAAAAAGGGAAACATCGGGATAAAGCCCTTTTCTAGTGCCCCTGCCTCCCAGAGTGTGTAAGCCCGGAGAGCAGGGGGGAAAGCAGGCGGTGTTGTCCCACTTCGCACCCCCACCTTACACACTTCTTGAGGAATCAGTCACAGCACACCCAGCCCATCTCTTCTGCAGTCAGAAGACCTCCCACCTCTAACACTCCTCCCAGGAGGAGCCAAGCTGGGCTTGGTCAGCGGGCGGCGGCTGTGAGCTGTGAGGCGGAGGTGAAATGGTGGAATCAACATGTGTGTTTAACACCAGACCCCCTGCAGGTTCCTCGTGGATTTCTGGGAGAACACGAGCCACGAGCCCCGGCAGGCTTTGGGGGTTCCCTTCTGCACTTCGTTCTTCCCTGGCTGCAGTGGCGCAGTCCCCACCTGGCATTCTGGGACGTGTGTCAAGGCTGGAGTGGAGACCCCGATGGCTCTTCGGCTGCCTCCGCCCCCCACCCGGCTGCTCGCTCCACTCTCGGGCAACTTTTGCTCTTTTTCTTTCTCGGGGACGCTCAGCCAAGGGATTGCGCAAACTTCCTGCTCACTGTCCTTCAGAAGCCCTGGGGGGGGGGGGTGCGGGAACGACCCGGACACACCCCAGGCCAGGAGCACTCCTGACCCTCCAACTAGGGACGCCCTCTCCTGCCAGGTCCACATCCCGACCCCACGGAGCTCGCGGACCCGCCGGCGGCGCCCTCCGGAGGCCGCGAGGGCGCAGCAGCTCCCCCAACTGGCCGCTGGAACTGCACGCAGGAACGCACTGTCTCGCCAGCCGGCGGAGGTGCTAAACTTCACACTCTGCGACTCCCCAGCGGTGTCCGCAAGGCCTCGACTTGGCTGCCTGTCCGGGACCTGCGGACGCGAATTCATGAGGAATGAGTGACTCCCAATCATTCCATTCACCTCCCCTTCGCGCTAAGCGCTCTTCCCCCAAGCAGTGCCAACCTCTACTCTACCCTCTCCTGCTTTCGAGACTCTTCCCAGGACCCCAAGGCAGGCCTCCCAGGTCTCCACGAAGTTCCCTCCGTTCCCCAGGTAGACCCGGACATGCCCTGAACCCTCTGTCTGTCCTCTCCGCCTCTCGTCCTTCTGGGCGCTGGGGGCTGCTACAATCAGGACATCCCGACCCCGCCTTGCCAATAAGCGGATCAAGAATAAAATGGGAGCCGCTCAGGACCGGGGTGGGATCAGACTCGGAGTCCCTTTCTGGTGAGGTTCTTGACCGCCAGGGCTCCAGGGTCAGCTATTCCTCTGTCCTCTTCAACGTCTCTTTGCCCTCAATCCTCAGTCTTCTCCCCGCCCTTTCTCGGCTTCCTAAATGCCTTCGGCCTCGATGGGCGGGGCTACGGGGCGAAGAGGGTGGGAATGCGAGTTGCCCCCGCCCCGATTCCGCCCCCTGCCGGCCATTCCCTGTGCCTCTGGAGCCGCCCATGACGCAATTCAGAGCAACCGTAAACTGCGGTGGATGCTTCCGTGGCCCCCAGCAGGGGTCCCCGAGACGAACACACTGAGAATGAGCGGCTGGGGTGCAGAAGGCCCAGGGCCGAGATTCTGGCTAGGATCGTCGTGATCCAGCTGGCCACCCCCGCCGCCCCAGGCCGACACACCTCTTCTATCCGGCCCCCGCTCTCTCTCTCCAGCTCCCTCTCCCAGCTTGCAGATCCCTCCCCTGCACCTCCCCGGCCTCCTCTCCCCGGCCCCCTCCCGCGCCCTTCCTCCTCCCCGCCGCCCAGGCCCGGGGCCTCCGGTAGGCCAGGCTGCGCCAATCCGCGCCACGGCCCGCCCCCTGACGCCGAGCTGGCCCTGTGAGGCCCCGCCCGCTGACGTCCGGGATTTGCATGAGTTCTTGTGCAGCCGCGGCCCGGGCTCAGTTGTCTGAGCGAGCGCGAGCCGGGAGCCGGGAGGGCGCGGGCAGCGGCGACCAGCCGGGCTTTGCGGGGCGAGCGGTGGTGGAGGCGGCGCAGGCAGCAAGGGCGACAGGGCCCCTCGATCCGGCGGCAGTTGGGCACCGGCGGGAGCCAGCAGCGTCTGCAGCCTTGCCGGCCCCGGCGCCCCGGCGCGCTCCGGCTCGGCCATGGAGCTGCCAGCTGTTGGCGAGCACGTCTTCGCGGTGGAGAGCATCGAGAAGAAGCGGATCCGCAAGGTAGGGCGGCGCGGGGGCGGCGGCGCAGCGGCGCGGGAGCGGCGGCCAGAGCACCCGCGAGAGGCGGGGAGGGGGTGGGGAGGCTGCGGGCCGGAGCCGGGGATCCCGCGGAAGCTGATGGAGTGCTGTCTCTTCCCCCTCAGGGCAGAGTGGAGTATCTGGTGAAATGGAGAGGCTGGTCCCCCAAGTAAGTAGCGGCGGGGGCGGGGGCCCGGGTGTCGAGGCGCGGGGCGCCGGGCTGCCGGACCCGCCGAGCTGGTGGGGTGGTGGGGGAGCGGACGGGAGGCGGGGTGGAGGTGGGGTGGAGGAGGAGGGGGTGGGGAAGTCGGTGGCAGGCACTGGGAAGCCGAGCCGAGCCCGAGCCCGGCGCCCTGTGTTGTGCTCCGCTCTCCGGGAAATGCCATCACTAATTTATGCACTAAAAGGAGCCGGAGGAGCTGGAGAGACGCGGGGCCGAGCCGGGGAGGCCGGCGGAGGGAGGGAGGGCGCAGGCACTGACTGATGTGCAGCAGAAAATGGCTCCTTTCCCCTTTCCCTCCACCGAACGGCTCCATATTGCAAAACCAAAAAAAAAAAAAATTAAAAGCAACGAAAATGCAATTGTGTGCCTCCTCGCTCCTAGTGGTGCAGGGAGGGGAAGAAAAAAGGCAGAAAATGTTGGGAACTGTCACTGCAGAGCTTTTGGTGGGGAATTTTTTTCTTTAATTTGAAATGCGAAGGCACCGGATGGAGACACGCGCAGCCACACGCGCGCGCGCGCACACACACACACACACACACACACAGAGGCATATTTTTGTGTTGCAGAGTATTTGGGGTTTGCCTGCCCGTGACAGCGAGCTCCAGGGCCGCGAGGGGGTGTGGGGGACCTCTGGGCTGGCGGTTATCGGATTAGGGGTCAAATGCAGAAGGGCTGAAGCCCTCTCGGAAACTCGGGGCTGGGGAGAAGAGGAGGGGGACTTGCGACTTTGCTTTCGGCTGCTTTGCACGCAGGGTTCCTGGTGAGCAAAGTGGCTTTGGAACATGTCTGCAGTAACATGCTTAAAATTCTTGACAACTGCAAAATAAACTGCTAGTTTCATTTTCCTTACCCCTCCCTTTTCTTCCTGCCCTTGTGTGTTTATTTTGACTTGGGAGGGGGCAGTGTATCAGGGATCTTGTCAGGCCTGAAGAAATCTATCTTCCACATCCACAGCTAAATAGCTTTTGGTTCATGAAGACAGAGTAGGGCCTTATGTCATTCCCCACCTGGAGGCTGCAAAGCTGGCTCGGTTTTTTTTTTTTTTTAAGCCATGTCCCCCTCCCTTTTCCCTTGCAAGATATAACACGTGGGAACCGGAGGAGAACATCCTGGATCCCCGGCTGCTGATTGCCTTCCAGAACAGGTGAGCGTCCCCCAAGCTACCACTGCCTGCCTCCATGACCGTATATGGGAATAGGAAAGTGGGCCATGCCAGCATGGGAAAGAGGGAAAGGGGGAACCCACCCCACAACGGGTCTGGACTGGCAAGGCTGTGGCCTCGGCTCTTCTAACCAATGTCCTTGGCGGTTGCTGCAGCTTGGGAGTGGGGGCAGGGCAGGACTGGGGAAGGCAAGGCATGTGTTTTGGGGAACTGCAAGAAAAGTGTCTGTGGGTGGCCCTGCAACTGACCTGGAGAACTCCTGTGACCCTTCTCTGGCCACAACCTTGGAGCTCCACCCCCAGAGCCTAGGTGTTGCTTTCCTGCAGCCACTGGCCGCTTGGCACTGGCACCTCCGGGGGCAGCTCCAAAGGAGCTGGCATTGTGAAACTGCTTGGACGTCATGGAACTGAACTTAACCTGTTGGTGGCTGGAGAAAAGTTGGCAAGGCCTGAAACCTCCCCTCACCCCGTTTCACCCCAGCTGGGGATGGCAGTGTTGACTGGAGCTCTGTTCCCTTCACATCCCCCACCAGTCTCTTTGGTGGGGCAGGGTGCCTCATCAGGGCAGAGGAGGTTGGCCCAAGGGCATGGGATGGACTCCGATGGTGGTGGAGAGGTGTCCTCTTTGGGCCCGGGGGGGTGCTCATTCTTCTGCCCACAGATGCTTGTCACTTTGCAGCTGCTGCAGCTGGATTCGCTGCCAGTGGCTGTGGTTCTGTTTGGGGAGGATAGGGGGAAGGGCTCGGAGGGGAGGAGCAGCAGGAACCTCAGAAGCCTGCTGCCTTCCATCCCTCCTCCCCTTTTATTTTGCATTATTTCCTGTGGTGTATTTGGCGCTAAAACTGTAAACTCTAGACCCTTTGAGCAGGCTACCAGCAGGGAAGTTGCTCTCCGGCGACACAGGGGGGCGCCGGGCAGGGATCCTGCCCCGACTCCACCTGGGAGTTCACCACCCTGTAACCATGTCAGCGGCTGATGCCATGTTGCATAATGGGTCCCTGAAGAATTAAAACGCAGGCTGTTGCAATGCCACGCAACATCGGAGTCAGGCCCCGGCCCCGGCCCCAGGGCATGGCAGAACTCCACTGGGTTAGCCCACGGGCAGTGAGGTGGGAGTGATTAATTAGGGTCACTGGAGAACGGTTGTCTGGCCTGGTAATGGGCTATAACTTGGGCAGAACTGTAGAGGGGTGCACTCCTTTCCCACAAAGGGCTGGGCAGTGCCTGGGACGTTTGCTCGCAAGCAGGTCACGCTTTGGCCAGCCTGAAAGTAGAAACCTGGCGACTATGACTCGTGCCACCACCCATGGGCTTTATTAATAATCGGGAATCGATGCAGCGAGGATCCGGCTCCGACGAGAGGCTGTACTTCTCCGCCCCGCCCCTGCCCCGCCCACTGGCTCAGCGTGGGCGGTGCCCGGCCGGTTCACCAGGTGGCTGAGAACCTGGCCAGACCCTGGCCTCTTCGGCCGTCCCCCGCCCCCAGCCCCTAATTGGCTCATTTGCCGCTGTGTAAACAAGGGCGCAGCCCCTCCCCCTGTTTAGTGCCTGGCCTTTAAGAAAATGAGTCCTCCCTTCTGCCGGCAGCTCTCGTTATCTGAATCTTAATGAGGTCGTTAGCATCCCCTGCTTCTGCCGAGGTCGGCACATACCTCGTTTGGGCTGTTCACAATCCCTGGATCCCTGCGCCCACTCCACTTTACTCCAACAACCCAACCCCCTTCACGGAGACTGGGGGTGATGGTTTAGAGATATCAGATGGGGAAGCTCTTTACCAAGGACCCGACCTAAAGGCGTTGCTGCTGATGGAGGTGCCCAGCCAGCTGCAGAGGTGGTCTTCTGTTTCGAACTCTTTATCCTCTGTGCATCCCCTGTTCACTGCCTACCGGATGGTCGCAAGGCAGGAGGGTGGGCGTCACTGAAGATTTGGGGAGGTGACCCTGAGGCTGATCCTGCGGCTCTCCATTCCCTCCCCAGGGAACGGCAGGAGCAACTGATGGGATATCGCAAGAGAGGGCCAAAGCCCAAGCCACTGGTGGTGCAGGTAAACACTCGCTGCTAGCCCCACCTCTTCCCAAGACATACGTGGGAGCTGCCTTCAGGCCAGGAGGGTGGGGGGATTCCGCGGGAGCACCCAAATTGCACTTCCTCTGTCCTTGACCTCCTGTGCCCCAGCCCCTATGACACAGCTGCGGACTGTGGGATTTGGGGCACTACTGATGCTCTTGGTTAGCCTGGGGTCTACCATCTACCTCCTCTCGCTTCCCCCTCAGGTACCTACCTTTGCCCGTCGCTCCAATGTCCTGACTGGGCTCCAGGACTCTTCTGCTGACAACCGCACCAAGCTGGAGTTGGGCACGCCAGGAAAAGGCCAGGGGCACCAGTACGAGCTCAACAGCAAGAAGCACCACCAGTACCAGCCTCACAGCAAGGAACGGGCAGGCAAGCCCCCGCCACCAGGCAAGAGTGGAAAGTATTACTATCAGCTCAACAGCAAGAAGCACCACCCCTACCAGCCAGACCCCAAGATGTATGACCTGCAGTACCAGGGCGGCCACAAGGAGGCGCCGAGTCCCACCTGCCCAGACCTGGGCGCCAAGAGCCACCCACCCGACAAGTGGGCCCATGGTGCATCAGCCAAGAGCTACCTAGGGGCAGTGAAGCCCCTGGCCGGAGCGGCTGGGGCTCCAGGCAAAGGCTCTGAGAAGGGCCCTCCCAACGGGATGACACCGGCTCCCAAAGAAGCGGTGACAGGCAACGGGATTGGGGGCAAGATGAAGATCGTCAAGAACAAGAACAAGAACGGTCGCATTGTGATCGTCATGAGCAAGTACATGGAGAATGGCATGCAGGCGGTGAAGATCAAGTCTGGCGAGGCAGCAGAGGGCGAAGCACGCTCCCCTAGTCACAAGAAGCGTGCCACCGAGGAGCGCCACCCCCCGGCCGACAGGACTTTTAAAAAGTCGACCAGTGGTGCCGAGGAAAAGAAGGCGGAAGTGTCCTTCAAGAGGAGGGAAGAGGAGGCACCAGGGCCTGGGGACCCGCAGCCCCAGGATGCCAGCTCCCGCAAGCTCTCCCCAACCAAGGAAGCCTTTGGAGAGCAGCCCCTGCAGCTCACCACCAAGCCGGACCTGCTCACCTGGGACACGACCCGAAGTACGCACCCACCCCCCCACCACCACCATCACCACCACCACCACCACCACCACCACGCTGTGGGCCTCAATCTCTCCCATGCACGCAAGCGCTGCCTCTCTGAGACCCACGGTGAGCGCGAGCCCTGCAAGAAGCGGCTGACAGCGCGCAGCATCAGCACGCCCACCTGCCTGGGGGGCAGCCCTGCCGCGGAGCGCCCCGCTGATGTGCCGCCTGCAGCCACACTCCCGCAGCCAGAGGTCATCCTGCTGGACTCGGACCTGGACGAGCCCATAGACTTGCGCTGCGTCAAGACGCGTAGCGAGGCCGGGGAACCACCCAGCTCCCTCCAGGTGAAGCCCGAGGTGCCCTCCACCACAGCAGCACCAGCAGTGCTGGCGACAGCGACAGCGACAGCGGCAGAGAAGCCTCCCGCCGAGGCCCAGGACGAGCCTGCAGAGCCGCTGAGCGAGTTCAAGCCCTTCTTTGGAAATATAATTATCACTGACGTCACCGCGAACTGCCTCACCGTCACGTTCAAAGAATACGTGACCGTGTAGCTGCAGGACATCTGCAAGGGACGCCTTTCCGCACGTGCACGGGGGCCTAGCCCTTGCCGCCTCATCAGGGCTCCCCTCTGGGCTGCAGGAGGTGCCAGTGGCCCCAACTTGAGGACACCCAAGCGTCCACGTCCCCCTGCACAGCTGTGGGATCCCTGTGGAGGCGCCTCCAACGGCCTGTCTCCTTCCACGCGGTGCCTGCGGTCTCGCCGCCGCCACTTGTCCCTTCCCCACTTGAGACGAGAGCCGCGCCCTCCCCATGGACCTCCGGAACTGACAGGGCAGCCGCGCAGCGGTTTCAGAGTTATAGTATTATATTTTAACCGTGCTAACTTGTCGAGTGCTGACTCTACTCCCGTTTGTACGTGGTGTTATTATTGAAATGTATTGTTTGAGCTCAAAAGGCCCGACCACCCCCATTCGGGCTGATATATATATATTTATTTGTAGGTATTTATATATTGAAATATAAAAACCTAGATTTATGGAGTTTCCCCTAGATCATGTTATATTCTATATCAGACAAACTATTTTCTGTTGACCTTTCTTACCCTTCATTCAGTATTTCTGTTGATTTCATTTCCTCCCTCCAGGAACTGCAATACCAGGAACCTTGGTATATATTTTTTGATACTGTACACATGGATGTGTTGTTTCTATGTGCAAAAAAAAAAAAAAAGTTTGTTAAAAGGCTAAACGAGCTCTCTAGAACCTGCTGCTACTAGAAATGTCTAAACTATAAGCTTCCAATTATTACCTGCTTGAATGTAAATATTAAATGGAGATGTTGAAGGTGCATTTTTGTAGTTTTGAGGGGATGTCCAAGGTTGGGGGAGGCGGCTGGGCCTTAGTCTGGGAAGGAAACTGTCCAGTCCTGCGCTAAACCTTTGAATATCAGAACCGACTAGTTTCGCTGCAGTGCTCTGGCCCAGGATTCTGACCCCATTCCTGGGGAAGCAGGCGCTCAACTGGAAAGGGGAATTCCTGCCGGGGTATGCCAGAGCTATCCCTGTTCCCAGGACTTTCTGGCCGGCGGTTCCCCGGGAGCTGAGTAGCAGAGGAGGGGATGCAGCGGTGAGCGGCACGGGTGGGGCCAGCCCCTGTGCCATGCCTGCGGGCAAGTGTTGACCTTTGTCCCCCAGAAACCCCTGGGGCGCCACACACCCAGCCGCAGCCACAGGCCCTGACGGCCAGCGATATTGTCCCTTAGTACTCCCCACTGGTAGGGCAGGTTTCGCGGGGAGGAAGCCTTACCCTCTCACTCCACTGGCATGGTCCGCCACACCGAGGAAGCCGCTGAGACTTCCTCTGCCAGGCTCTGTCCCCGAAACCACCAGGCCAGAGCCCCGACTGCAGACGAGCGAGCGAGCGCTGCCGCGGGGGGGGGGGGGGGCTTCCTGCGGGATGGATGGGGGGGTGGTCGGGGGACCGGGCGAGCAGGGCCTGCCACCCCAGTGCCTTCGTGAGCGGAGTGAGCTGGCACTCGTCGCCCATCCCCCTTGGGTGGCAAGGCCGAGGCGCTTGACGTCGCGAGGGAGGAAGGGGTTAAGGTCCCTGAGGGGGCGAAGGGTGCGGCTCGGCTGGCCGGGAAGCCGCGACCCGGGCATGCGGCAGTGGTGGCCGATTTTCTGCAGACACAGCGATCTTGCTCCTGGTCGGGATGCCCGGGAAGGCAGGGGACCGGGGGCCTGGTGGGCGAGGGGCTGCTCCGGGCCTCCAAGAAACCCCGTCGTCCCCCCTGGGACCGAGCGGGTGCGGGGAACCACGGCTGAAGAAAACGTGCTTCCGAAAGCAGGGTGGGGGGCGAGGTGGTAGAGAGGCAGAGTTGGGAAGGCAGGGGAGGAGATGGAGAGGAAGGCTGGGAGGGCGAGAGCCTGGATGCGCATAGAGTGGCCAGTGTTGGCTGCAGGCCACCAGCGACTAGGGGTGGGGGAGGGGTGCCCAGGGGGGGAGGGGAGGAGGGAAGGGAAGCGCTTTAAAAAAAAACCCTCAGGAGTTTCTAGCCCTGGCTTTTGTGGATTGTCCCTCCCACCACCCCCATCACCCCAAGCCCCCTTTGGAGTGAGTTAAACACCCCTCCCCCTCTGTGTAATGAACGCCCTTTGCCACCCTGCGAGTGGAGGAGGGCGATCGGTTGCTGGCAAACTGCCTGCTCCACACTAGAATTGGGCCTGTCCTTCACTGGCTGGTACACAAAGGCCCATGCCAGGCAGGGACCTCGACTCCCTGTTCTTCAGCTGAGGAGAACTGAAACCTCCAGAATGTGAGGCAGCCCCTGTGCAAGTCTGCACAGTGGCCCTGGGGAGTGAGCCTGGCCCTGGGGGTAGCCTGTGCTGGACTAGGCATAGGGGAGGGGAGGTGGAGGATGGCACCTCCTGAGGGCAGGGGAAACAGCAGTTCTCCACCATTCACTAGTGGCCTGAGACCTGGAAACCAGCCTGGTAGCAGGGCCTTTGGGGGTGGTCCTGGGCAGAGTCTGGAGTTGGAGGTGAGGTGACAGGCAATGCAGCAGAGGCCATGCATCATCCAGAGCAGCTGTCGAGGTGGGGGTGAGCAGCCTGCTGCCCTAGAACATCCCCTCCCCAAAGAGACAGGAGCTGTGGTTTTACTGAGGTCCTCAGATAGGTCAGGCGGCATTTGAACATCTTGTCCTGTTCATTCCCCTGGGGGCACTAAGCTTCCCCATGGGAGGAATCTGAGGTCCTGATGGACAGACAGCTTGTCCAGGGTGCAGAAATAAGGTCATGGGCCCAAGCACTGGGACAAGAGAGTTTGTCTTCCAAGGGCCTTTGAGATGGGAGGATCCGATCCACAAGCCCTAGCTCTCCTGGGTGTAGACGGCTCATGCCGGGCACTTCACAAGCAAAGAGTCATAAACCCTGTCTTTGAGCCCAAGTTCAGGTAAGAGAAGAAAGGCAGTGAGTAGATGTCTTAACCCTGCACATTGGAACCCAAATTTCTTTGTTTTTTCTCCAAATGACCTTACTTTGGGACTGAGCCTCTGGCATAGAGTCTAGAGCTGCCCTAGTACAAATGTACCCACCCTCCAGAGCCAGCCCCTCCAGCACCAGCCTATCCCTGATGGCAGCTCTAGGCTCCTTGTAGCCTGCCCCCTCTCCAGCTTGCTTTCAAAAGAGCCATTGAGCCCTTCAGTGTCATTCCAGTCCTGGACACCTCTGGAGGTGAGGTGGGTGGAGATCCACAATCCAGGGTGCTTTGTACACTAAGCAGATAAAAACTTAGGATGCCCAGTGAAGTTTGACTTTCAAATGTATAATCATAATTTTTAGTCTATGTAAGTCCCATAACATATTTGAGAAATACTTCTACTAAAAAAAGAAAAAGAATACATTGTTTAGGTGAAGTTCAAAGGTAGCCAGACATCCTGAATTTTGTCTGGAGACTCTGTTTTGATCCTGAATTGTCAGTCCCTGCCCACTGGGACATTTGAGTCCAACAGAAGAGAGAGGACGTAGAAAGCTGAAAACCACCTACCTGTAAGTATGGCTATGTAGTCAAATAAAACACAGCAGTCGCTGGGTGACCGGGAGCACTGACCTGTGATTTAGTGTGGGGGGGATTGGAGTTCTCTGGGCATGTGACACATTGAGACAAAGAGGTGGGGGGAGGCCAGAATGGACTCTGTCTTTTAGCATACTTTGGGCTCCCAAATTGAATCTCCTCTCCACTTGCAGCTACACCAAACAGGAAACTTCTAGAACGTACAAGGAAGACATCTGGTTGTGGTGCCCACTCCCCTTTCCAGAAATCTTTATTATTCTTTTTTTTTTTTTTTTTTTTTTTTTTTTTTAGAGTCATGGCACTATTTTTTTTAAAGAGAGAGAATTTTTTTTTTAATATTTATTTTTTAGTTCTCGGCGAACACAACATCTTTGTTTGTGTATGGTGCTGAGGATCGAACCCAGGCCACACGCATGCCAGGCGAGCGCGCTACCGCATGAGCCACATCCCCAGCCCATCTTTATCATTCTTATGCCTGTTTTTTTGGTTCCCTTGAAAACAGTCAAGATGAACCAAGTCAGGAGATACCCTGGAGCCCTTCTGGAAAACTCCCTACATAAACACACAGGTTATTATTATTATTATTATTTTTTTAATTAAACATCACAAGTCAGATGCAAATGTCTTCCATGGACTTCTGGCCTTCAGCCTTGGCTAGACCAAGGGACAGATGCACAGTGGTGTTTACCTCCAAATGACCATCCTGGCCACCACCCTTCTCTGCCCGGTCCTTGCTGGGTGGATTGTCTATGTCCCTGGGACCTCAGCCTCGGCCTCTCCTTGAATGGCTGGGCATGGCTTTGAGACAGGACAGCCTACACTGGCACAAAACCAGGTCCTCATGCTTTTTGAAACCAGCTTATTCTGTGTTCTGTTTGCTGCTCTTCTGAGAAGGTGAGGACTCTGAGGAGGAGATCCTTGGAAGGCTGTATTCTTGGATACAAGTGCCTACTTCCTGTAGCCTCTGGTTCAGAAATCCACCCCTCCCCCACACTTCCCCCTCCTTGCCTCTTTCCTTCGCAGCTAATGATAATAGTTAACGTCGATTGAGTGCGTATTATGTGCCAGGCACTTCAGGGGAATTATCTCATTTAATTCTCTCAGCTCTAGGAGGCAGGTTCTCTTGGTGGCAAAGTGAAGGTGTGGTGGCTAACCCTGCCCCAGGTCAAAGACAAGTTAAAGGGGAGATAGGAGTTCACAGTTAGCAATGTCTGTCTCCAGGGGACCTGCTCTCAGTTTCCAGGATTTGGTGGGGGTGGGCCCTCTCCCTGAGGCTGCTCTAAATCCTCAAAGCCTCTACCGGGGCCTGCCCCAGGAACCGCTGCAGTACTTGCAGATCCGCCCCACTTGTCCCCACTCCTGGCTGTCAGTCAGTGGCGCACTGCAGCACACTTGTGTGTGGGGACTGTAATTCCCCCTGGCCTGACCCTGAGCTCCTGGGAGGGCAGGGGCGTGTTGGGGGCATCTTTGCCCTCCCAGAGCTGTGCACAGTCCCTCAGTAGAGACCTGGGGATCTGATATCTTGTGTGCACATCTGTGCATCTGTGTACCAAGTAGGTGGGGTGTGTGTGTGTGTGTGTGTGTGTGTGTGTGCAGGGCTTTCCGGCTCCAGCACTCAGGCATCATCCACAAACCAGGGGCCTGGCACTGCCCCAGGATCCCAGTGTTCAGGTGGCTGAGCTCCCTGAGACCAGGAGGCTGTTCTCCCCAACAAGGGCAGAGAGCAGACATGTGGCTCACCTGATCTGGGGTCCTGCACCCCTCATTCCTTACCTGATCTGTTTGTGGGAATTTCAAGAGACTCTAGTTAATTCTGTAGTAATTGGATGGAGGGAAACGGACCCTAAGGATAATCCTGGTGTTAGGAATCCCTCTGTCCCTCTGTCCAGGAAGACAGAGTTTCTGTGTTTAGCAGGTGAAATGTATTCCACATTTCCTGATGGGAGGGCACTGCCTCAGTCCCCAGACACAGTTTTCCTGTGTGGCTTAAGATGGGAGAGATGCTGGCATGCATGTGGCCCAACACACACACACACACACACACACACACACACTTACTTTTATTCTTGGATTTGGTCTTGACACGAGCTGTGTAGATAGCCAGACACATGGGAAGAGCCC
Organism: Urocitellus parryii; assembly: GCF_045843805.1. Taxonomy (NCBI): domain Eukaryota; kingdom Metazoa; phylum Chordata; class Mammalia; order Rodentia; family Sciuridae; genus Urocitellus; species Urocitellus parryii. The sequence goes on along the minus strand of NC_135537.1, from coordinate 181,563,169 downwards.
ACTCGGTATGGGCTGTGATTACTTCTCTTGTCTGCAGGTTTTCAAATCTAGGCAGGGGCAGAGGGCTGGTGAAAGAAAGGATGTTCCCTGCGTGTGTCTCTGTGTGTGCATTTAGGGCTGCCACCGCCTGGGCTGGTGGGAACACCTCTCACTTACTGCCTGAGTGAAGTACCAGGAATTTAATATTGCCAATAACTGGCCACAGATCCTTTCAGCCTACACCAGGTGTCCTGTAAACCTCCCAGGATTTCCTCTCTTTCCTGTTTCATCTGAGAAATTCTTCACTAATTCCACGGTATCTGGTTTCTCATTGTTTCTCTCTGCCTTAGACAGCCTGCTGGGGTAGGTTTTGGAAAGGTGTGCTTAGTGTTCCGGGGGCCTTCCAAAGTGACACTGGCTACATACTCACTCCTGTCACCATCCAAAGAAACCTCTTCAAAGTGTCTGCATGGTCCTCAGGACCCTGTTGGTCACAGCATCCTGGGGAAATGAGCAAAAACCTATCCCACAGTCTGATAATGGTCTTGGGAGGTACTTGCACTCTGGCAAAGCTCTTCCAAACCCAGAAGAGCAGGACAATCACGGATATAATGCTGCTGCGATTAAGTGAAGGTCACAAAATAATGGTGTGCCATCCATGCTTTGTTAGGATGTGGGCTGTTGGGAGTTGAAGGGACAATGCAGGCTGTGGGAGGAGGTCTGAGTCCCTGGAGGAGGTGGGGTGACCTAGGAAAGTTGGGGGTGGGGAGAAAAGAGATAGGCCAGCAAATCCTTCCTATGGACAGCAGAAGAGAGAAAACTGATGGCCATTTCCTGCTTTGTTTATAGTCTCCCCAAACCTCCCAGCAGCTCAGGGAGGGAGAGGAAGGAGCCAGCGGTGCGGGCGGGCGGAGGCTCCCTCAGCCTTTCATGCGTCTTCCCACCGTCTCCTCTCCTGGCACTGAAAATTATTTATGTTTGCAAATTGCTTTTGACTCACATGAGTTATTCCTCTTGCCTGCCAACAGGTCTGGGGACGGGAGTTATCGAGCTGCAAGCTGAGAATCCAAGGGAGACAGATGAAGGAGCAGCGGAGTGGAAGTCACAAGCCTCGGGAATCGGTCGCTGCCCTGTCGCTGCTCTGGCCATTACCGTCCCTGCCTGGGCCTGGGGCTGCTCATCTGCAAAACCAGAAGGCTCTCCCTGCTTCGTGGCTCTCATGTCCCCAGTGCCTGTGTCACTCAAAGAGGCACAGCAGAGGTTGGCACTGCCTCCTGGCTGCTCCCCCAGCCTGCACCCGGCAAACCCTGCTGCCAAGGAGCTGGGGGCTGGTGAGGGCTGCCCAGCCCTGGTCCAGCAGGAAGAAGGCCCAGAGTGGCCAGGGTTGTTGCTCCTCTTCTTTGTCTTCTCCTTCAGGTGGTCCTCGCTGATGCCTCATTCCGTAGATGAAAGCCAATGTCTGTGGAGGAACCGGAAGGGCGGAAAGTCCCTGGGCTGGTCCCGGGAGGGAAACACACACAAACACAGGAGGGCGGATGGAGCCACCTGTGCCTCTGTGGGGAGAGGGTTGGCCCTTGGTGCTGGCATCCTGGGCTCCTGGAAGTTCAGCAGGAAGGGCGTCTTGGGGTTTCTATCCCAAGTCCTAAGCTGTACAGACAGGAAAACTGGGCCCCCTGAAAGCAAAGCCACCTCAAGGTGGATGACTGACGCCATGCCGCAGGCCGCTCTCTGTGCACGAGTGGGCACCTGGGTCCCAGCCAGGAGCAGTGCTTACCAGGGCGCCCACTATAAAACTGGCTCTATTAGTAGGAGAGATGACCATACAATCCAGAGTCCCATGCCGTGGGCGAGGGCGAGTGGCCATGTGTGGCTGGTGGAGGGCCCTGGTCTGGCTTCTATTCTCTGGACTGTGGTTTGGGGCCTCCTCCAGGGAGCAGACGTGAGGGTCTGGGCTGCCTCCGATCCACTGACCACCAAGTGGAAACGAAGGCCCCTGAGGGTCCAGCTCTCTGAGGTGACGAAAAACCTGCTGACCTCAGAGCTTTGTGCTGGCTCCACCTTGGCAGAAAGACAGTATCTGCTCAGCCCTGGCCAAGCCACAGTGAGCCTCAGCTGTGGGTCTAGAGGGGAGTTTGGGGTCTGGGCACCCTCCCGAGGGGGAGGGCTTATGGGTGGGATGGAAGGTGCTGGAGAACTCGGACAGGAGCTTTCCTGCACAGTACCTTTCCCCTGAAGCTTGGGCCTGGAGATGAGGTCCTGGTGTGGAAGGCCCCACTAGGGCAGAGGTGAGGCTCTCAAGGTCACGTCCTCAGAGGACACTCTTCTGAGGTCTCTTTGGCACCTTCCAGGAAAGGAATTATGCCAGGGTGCATCTGGTAGGACAGCTACCTGTGCGTCAGCTGCAGGGGGGTCCAGGGGCTCTTGCACTTGGGGGCAATTCAGTGATTTAGAGAGAGAGTGGGAAGGGGTCAGATGAGACCCCAAAGAAGGGAGGAGGCAGAGGACAGGGACAAGGAAGGGAGTGTGATCTAACAGAGACCTAAAAGCTGGTGAGGAGAGAGACCAAAACAGATAGGTCAGGAGAGAGAGAGCCAAACCCGACTGGAAGAAATGGAGGATTAAACACCGTCAGAGCCTGGTGCAGTGGCGCACCTGTAATACCAGTGGTTCAGGAGGTTAAGGCAGGAGGATAGTGAGTTCAAAGCCAGCCTCAGCAATGGCGAGGGTCTTAGCAACTCAGCAAGACCCTGCCTCTAAATAAAATATAAAAAGGAGCTGGGGATGTGGCTCGGTGGTTAAGTGCCCCTGGGTTCAATTCCTGGTCCCCTCCCCTCTAAAAAAAAAAAAAAAAAAAAAGAAAAGAAAAAGTTGGAAGAGATCAAAGCAAACATTACCACTGATGTCCTGGGACTCCTGATACCATGCACTGAGAAGATAATGGCCCCGCAATGGGATTCCTGCCAAAAATGCAGAGCAGGATGCAGGGTATGGTGGCACATGTCTGCAATCCCAGCAACTCAGAGGTTGAGGCCGGGGAAGCAGGGCTCAGGGTGTAGCTCAGTAATAGAGCCCCTATACCAAAAATACCCAGTGCAAAACAAAACAAAATGCAGAGCCTGAAGTGACCATGAAGAAATGTCAAATGTGTGCTCTTCAAATGTCAAGGAACACAGAAAGAGGCTGAGAATCTGCCCCTGTGTCAAGGAGTCTAGAGAGAAGATGCTGGGTACCATTCATCGCCCTGGGTTGACTCTTGGAACAGGGGTGGGGGCTAGTTAAGAGGAGCATTATTGAGGAAATGGGCAAAAGTTCTAAAAGTGCTGTGGGTGAGAAAACCGCATTGGATGGACGTAGAAGGCCTGATCCTGAGAACTGTACTGTGTGTAAGAAGGTATTTGTTCCTGGGACAACAGTTTCCTAAAGTATTTATGTGTGAAAGGGAACAAGGTCTCCAACTTACTCTGAAATAGTTCAGGAAAAACAGTATGGGGAAAATATAGAGAGAGAATGGTGATATGGACAGGGCCAGTGTAAACCACCGCAGACTCTAAAGAGCACATGCAAGTGTCCTTAACAACCCTGCAACTTTTCTATAAATTGGCAAGAAAAAAAAAAAAAAAGCTGAATTGGGATTTTAAAAGAGGTCCTTGGAGCTGCCCTGTGGGGTTGGAGTCAGGTGCCAGCCCTGGAGCCTCCTGGATGGATCTGGGAAGGACCTCAAGAGCCTGCTCAAGTGGGCAAAGCCCAGAGCCTAGAACTCTGGCAGCTGTGCATAGGTGGGTTCAGCTGAACAGCACTGTGCACACTCGCAAACTCTAATCTGTACTCTGACACAGAGGAATGGGGGTCCCAGAGGGTGGGGGCAAAGGAGCCCTGACTACCCCCTCTTTAGCCTGTCCCTCCCACCCCCACACCGGAAGCCCAGTCTTACTCTTTTGCCAAGGAAGGATGTGGCAGGAAACCCAAGGACTGGTGAGCTGGGCAAGCCTGGCTGCATGTTCTAGCTGCTCTGCCCTTACCAGTTCTGTGCCCTGGGGCCAGTGGGCGTGGCCCCAGAGCTCCCCTCCTTCAGCCTCCACCCTGCCTTTTTTTTTTTTTGGTACTGTGCATTGAACTCAGGGGCTCCCCACCACTGAGCTACATGCCCAGCCATCTTTATTCATTTATTTACCTTTTTAGATAGGCTGGCCTCGAACTTGTGATCCTCCTGCCTCCGTCTCCCAAGTTGCTAGGACAACAGGCATGCGCCACTTCCTGCGCCTGGCTCATTCTTGCTGTCTTCCCCACACTAACTGCTGAGAGAAGCCACCCCTGACCATTTGTCCAAAGCAAACTCTTCTTACCCTGTTTTTCTTCTTAAGGAGCCAGAGTCAACTGAAATGATTTTGTGTACTTGTCTGCTTCCCCAGCAGAAAGTAAGCACGGAGAGAACAAGTCCTCAGCAACAGGAACTTGATGGGTGCTCCAGAGGCACTCGATGATGGAGGGAAAGGAGAGGGAGGAAGGAAGGGAAGGGGAAGGTGGGAGGAGAAAGGGAGGAACTCCCTGACTCTCTCACCAGTAAATGGAGACGATGATTCCCAGGGCAGAGCCTGATGGAGGTGGGCTGAAGAACACCCCACGGAGGCAGCGTGGGCCAGGAGTGGTGGGCAGTGAGGGGCAGCCAGGACCCCGATGGCCAAGCCTGCCTCAGCCCTTTCCAGGGCTGGTGCAGCCAGCAGCCCCCTGCTTGGCAATTCAGTCATCAGCCCAGCTACCCGGCGGTCATTTTTACCTCATCTGGGAAGGACAGATTAGAGAGTGTGAACCGTTTTGTTGTGATGGGGATGAGGATGGTGCCCAGAGATACTCAGTCACACACCTGGTGAAGAAATTCTAGGGGGCTGGGGATGTGGCTCAAGCGGTAGCACGCTCGCCTGGCATGCGTGCGGCCCGGGTTCGATCCTCAGCAGCACCACATACCAACAAAGATGTGGTGTCCGCCGAGAACTAAGAAAAATAAATGTTAAAATTCTCCCTCTCTCTCTCTCTGTCCCCCTCTCTCTCTCACTCTCTCTTAAAAAAAAAAAAAAAGAAAGAAAGAAATTCTAAAACTGAGCAGCCCTGGCCTGCAGCTCGCCCTCCTCAGGCTGGCCGCTGGGTCTCCAGGCTGATGGTGGGCCTCTCTGTTCCCTGCCTGCCTCCTGGAATGGGAAGACCAAGGTGAACAGGCACAGTGGGAGAGCTGCCAGGCCAGCTCAGGGGCTGAGGGGCCAAGGTCACTCCGGTGGTTTGGGTCAGGGTGGCTCACAGTTTGGTTTGTCCCTGGTACATGCAGCACTTTGGAATCACTGGACAGTCCCCCTTCTGGGCCTGCCCTTGGTCTCCCTGGGAAGCTGGTATTCGGAGGGCTGCAGCACACCAAGCTTGCTAGAGGGGACATCTCCAATGAAACTGGTCCCTTCCCCAACTCAATTATGACCCAAGGGGAAAAGCATATTGAAACTCTGCCCAGGAATTCACCAGAGGTGCAGGAGAGAGACTTCGAGACAACGCTCACTCAGTCCCTGCACCACCCTCCACTGCTGGAGGGTCGGAAGGTCTAAAGCCACACGTAGGTCACATGCTAGCCATTTTCACCCACCAACTCTTGGGTGTCAGCCAGTGAGAACCATCATCAACACTGGAAACACCAGAGGTGGTCTGGGCTTCTCTGCCCACTGCCACAGCGGATGCACCAGGGTCCCCTGCAGGCGAATCACCTCTTTGTGTGGCCCATCCTTGTGCAGCAGGTGTGGAATTGTCGTGCTGAGCAGGGGGCTGACAAAGGAAGACAGTGACTTGTGTCCTGATTTCCTGTCCTCAAGATGAGAGTGGCCAATGGACCTACAAATACTGCTTTCCAGGGAAGCCCTTCCCGCACCTGGCAGGCTCGGGGGCCTGGTGGTGAGTTCTGCTGCTGCAAGAAAACCCGTCGCTCTTCCCCAGCCTCTGGAAGCCCACAGTGGAAGAGCTGTCCTCTGCTCTGCACATCGAAGAATGAGGGTGCCCCCTCAGCAGCCACCACACGATTCTCATCCTTCATCAGTCCCCACAGCCAGACTTTGGTGCAAAAGAGCTCTGAATCGGTAGGGGGGCGGGGTCAGATCCCCAGTTCACCTCACAAGGGTGAAGAGCTTCTGCCAAGCAACTGGAATGTGTCCAGGACTCCAGACCAAGGCTGTGCACTGGGATTCCCTGCAGGGACCCCTGGCCTGCCTCCCCACTCAGGGCACCCCTCTCCCTCAGAGACTGCGGACCAAAGGCCTCCCTCTCACCAGCAGGGGCTCCTTTCCCAGCACAGCCAGGCACAAGGTGTGGGAGGCCTGGGTAAATATTGATTGAATGAATGAGTTCTGTTGACAAGGTCTCTGTCCCAGCGGCTGCCTCAGGGAAGAGGAGAAACCCTGGGGGATCCTGACCACCGGAGGCTGCCCAGGGGCCGTCCATCATTTTCCTTTGGTGGGTCTCATTTTCCTCCTGCTCTCTCTCTCCATGTCTGTGCCTTGTTGTTGAGCTTGGTCTTTATTCTTTACTCTCCATTCACTTATGAAATCAAGATGGCTTTTGTCACAGCTTGTAGGGTGTTGTGTTCTCTGTCTCTGATGATCACCGTCCTCTGCTTGAATTTAGGAGACGCCAGAGTAGCACCAGCCCCTGGATCTGCACCAACGCCTGGGGTTCCTCTGCCCTCTTCCTCATGCTCAGCCACAAGTGCAGCCTGCTCACGGAGCCAGCCGTGGTGCAAGAGTCCTTATAGGCGTTCTCTTTCGATAACTTGAAGTTGTGTGTATCACTGCTCCACCCCTGAGGAAATGGATGCTTTGAGAGGTCAAGTAGCTGGTCTGGGGGTTACACAAGCGTGAATGGTGGAGCTGGGCTTTAGGTCCAGGAAACTGGGCTCCTGGCCATAGTGCCATGTCACTGCCATCACGAGTCTGGATGGGAAGAGTGTGCTGGCCAGGCTGCCTTCCTGGCAGAAGGGGTGGCACAGCCACAACCACCTACCATTGGAGGCATCTGCTATGGACCAAGATGAACTCCATGAAGAAAGGGCCTTTATAGGACCACAGAGTCACCACAAGGGGTGGAACTTGATGGAGTCTCGGTGAGGCTCTGGGATATCTCCCCATTTTGCAGGGGAAAGCACTGAGCCTGGTGTTCCATGCTCAGTCCATAGGGCACAGTATGGGGGTCCCCGAGACTCCTCTTGGGGTCCACACTCAGTGTGGATGGTTGAGGCAGCCAGCTAGAGTAAATCTACTGAAGTCCCAGCTGAGACCCAGCCTCCTTGGCTTGTTCCAGAACTGGCTCAGCCTCCCACTCCTGGGGCCTCCCCAGGTGAGTCTGGCTCTAGGGTAGCCTCCGAGAGAGCCTGCTGGTTGCCACATCTGCTCAACAGAACCAGCTACTCCTTCTCTTCAACTCTGAGGTTTTGGGGTGCTGGGGATTGAATGCATGGTCTCTTGGATGTTAATAAGCTGCACCACAGCCCTATCCCTAAGTTTCTCTGCAGCCTTTTCTCTCCCAAAATCACCAGCTGCGGAGAAGGATGTCACTCACTGTCTTTCTTCACTTGGTGGTAGTTCTATTTCCATAGTTATTCTATGAGTGCTCCAGTTTTGGTCACATCCTGATGGCTAGAGCTGCCAGCCCTGCAAATCCTGAGACAGAAGCCCTAGATGGTCGGGCAGCCCCCAACTGGCCTTTCCTCCACCCCCAACCCCTGGGCAACCTCTTACATACACTCAACTGCACCCCATGCTTCCCTTCCTGGCACTTCTCAGGTTGCACGTTATCTAATGTGTGTGACTTCTTCAGGAGTCTCTTCTTGTGCCAGCTGTAAGCTTCATGAGGACAGAAGCCAAGTCTGTTTTATTCATTAAAACACCCCTAACTGGTCCTGAGCACTGGCCAACACGGAGAAGGTTCCTAGAAGTCTGCTGGATGAATAGGGAGTGAGGGTGGGTGGGCAGATGGACAGATATTGGAGGAAGGAGTGGAGGAAGTGGGTGGGGGCAAAGGTCCACTCTTGCCTACTGTGGCTGCTGCCATGCTGCACTGGAGGGCCTCTTCTTCACACCCTCAATGCAGGGCCTAGCACAGAGCCAGGAGCAGAGGAAGATCCAGAGCATGATAAGGAAGCTCTTCCATAACCCTGGGACACACCACAAGAACAGGGACACTGCTGGGGAAATGGAAGCCCTCTTCCCACACCCTGCTAGGGCTGCCCCTGCTCAGTGCCACACAGGTAGGTGGTACTTCACCTGCACATTATGCAGACGGGGTAAGCAGAGACCTGGAGAAGCTAAGGCCCAGTGTGTGGACATGCTTCTATTTGGTTTGTTCCCTGGAGATCTCAAAAGTGGAGGCCACCCAGGAGGTGTTCCAGGTCACCTAGGCCACTCCCACCTAGGCCATTCCCTCCAGGATTTCCCAAGACCTAATGGGCCTGAGAGTCCTTAGGGCCTAACAGGCTCTCCCAGCCCAGGGAGGTCCCAGTTTCTGACTGCTCCTCCTAAACTACCTGGAGCCCAACTTCTCTTAAGAGGCATCCCCAGAGCAGGGCTCCAAGCGCCCTGGGTGGCTGTGGTTGACAGAGCCTTTATAGAAGTGACTCCCCCCACTCCTGCCCCTCATCCTGCCATGGCCTTTTCTACCTGGCCGTACCCCCACCTGACACTTTTGGAAGGAGACCAGCCTCTGCCCACTAGGAGTGAGAGAGCCGTGGCATTTCCTTGTTTGTCCCAATATCCCCCAACCCACCTGCTCTTTTAAAACCCTTCACCCTGCCCTAGAAGGAGTAAGCAAGCTGTTAGCCCCTCCTGGGGATGAGAATGGCCTCAAACAGTTCTCTCCACCTGCTCCCCAGGTTGAGGGAAGCCGAACTATAAGGCAGCAGGGATAGAAGCCTGGAACCAACTGGAGGACTGGGCTGGCCCCAGAGGACCCGTGCACAACCCTGGGACTGCATGTGAGTGAGGACTGCTCTCCTCTTGACACACCCCCACCACCAAGGAGCGCTCTGGGCTGCTCCTCTGCTGGACTGACCCTGCAAGACTGGCCCCGTGGGTCTCAGCCTGGCACCCATAGATGTGCCCCCCCCCAGACCCTGGAAAGCCCGCTCCCCCAATGCTTGCCGTGGGGGTGGGGTGGGGCTGACACCAGCAACTCTGGAGTCTGCCATCGGCTTCCCACCTGGGGGATTCCACCCCTTGGCCAGCACCCACCATCCTGTCTCAACCCAGGGCTGGTGGTTGGGTCCTCCCTGCCCTCTAGGGGATTCCCACGGACAGGGGCTCCTGCCGGACCCAGAGGCTTTCTTTCAGCAACCCGGAGAATGCTGGGAGAAGCCTTTGAAACACTTGCAGGAGTGGGCTTCGGGAACACATGCCCACCCTCCCTCCGGCCGCCCGACGTCGGGCTGTTTCCCACCACTCCAGCCTGGGGTCCGCTCCAGGCCGGTCCATCCGCATCCAGCAACATCTGTGCCGCCTTGTCACTCCGTTCTGGGTTCAACTCAGAGCGCCAGCCCGAATGTAAGCGCCCCCAGGGCAGCTGGCGCTCTGCGGGTGCCCACAGGACCGAGCGCAGAAGACCGCTCTGGTCATCCTTGCGAGGCGATCCGGGAGGGGCTTACATCGGTTTTCGCTATGGGGATATCGGCGGGGAGTGGCCCTATTGCTCCCATCGTTCGGACGGGAGTGTCGGGAGTGTCGCTTGGACGCCAGCCTTCTGGGCAAATCCGTTCAGCGCATGGCAGCCGAGGCGGCAGCCGAGCTCGGCTCACCCCACCCTGGGAGCCGGCCGCCCGCCCGCCGCCCGCCGCCGAGGCTTGGGAAACGGGCGAAGTGGTCAGACTGGTTTCCGGAGCTGGTCTTGGAATCCACGAGGGCTGGCAGGCTTTGGTGGGAAGGACTGAACACCGCGGCGGTGGTGCAGAGGGCACCCTTGGTGTTCTATTTCCGACCCTCGCAGGCGGCTCTGAGAGTTGAGGGGACGGCAGGGGTGGGGTTGGGGAAACACAATTTCAGGTGTGGACCAACAGACTGGCCGTCCCCCCCCCCGCCCCCGCCACACCCATGCCCAGCCCCCACCGGCCCAGAGCTCAGAATCTTGGCCAAGAGGACTTGGAGGGGTGAAGCACTACGGGCCTGCTGGGCTTTGATCTTGGGGGTGGAGGTGGGTGGGAAAGAGCTAGCTCTGCCTTAACTGGCCGAGTGACCTTAGGCCAGTCACCTGCATCTTTTTTTTTTTTTTTTTTTTTTTTTAATCCACCACTGTCCTCTGCAGTAGGAAACTCCTGGGAGCCTAGGTGGAGAGGAGAGGGACAAACCTGGGTCGGTGGCCTGTGCTCTACCCGAGTTTGGTAGTCCCAAAAGGATGTTGGGAATCCTGGGTGATCGTATCCCATCAGCAGGCACTGGGGGCTTGGAGGTAGGAAAATAGAGTCTGGGGGAGTAAATTCTCTACCAAGAGTAGCTTGGCACTTAGCGCTTAGGCTGGCAGGCGCCAGGTTATTGGGTGTTTCCGGGCTGAAGAAGGGGATGCCTCACCCCTCCCACACTCCAGAGCCTAACTCTTGAGTTCCTGGGCAGGGACGTCGAGGGAAGGGGCTTAAGCAGGCGGGGGTGAGGCGAGAACTCCAGAAATGGAGTGCCAGATTTCTAGGTCTGCAGCGACGGAAGGGCACGGGGTGGGGGTGTGCCTCCAGAGCTGCCCTCGCCCATTTCAGTCTTAAGGATCTTTGTGGATTCTCCGTGAAAAAAACGGGGCGTGAGGTTGACATTACAAGTTGGCGGTGGGGACTCAGGACTAGTGACCCCCAACCCTATCGGAAGAGAAGAACCCCCAACTAGAACAGTGTGCAGACCTCCTCTCTACCATGCCAGCAGGACCCCCTTTTATCCAGGACCAGGGTGGGCTGGGGCGGGGTTCCTTCTAGCGAGTTGATGCAGAGGGCGATCCCCGTCTCCTCCGGGGCTGGGCAAGTGGCCATTGCCGTGGAGCCCCCTGGGGCGGGGCGCGCGGGCCCCCTGGGCGGGCAGGGTAGGGTGCGGGCCCCAGGGTCCCCCAGCGGCCCAGCCGGGGTGGGCTGGCGGGGCCCCGCCGGCCCGGGGCGGCTTTGTCTGCGCGGCTCGGCTCTGGGAAGGCGCCAGCCGGGGTACAAGATGGCGGGGAAAGGGTGGGATCGCGGCGCTCGCCACGCGGAGCCGCGCGCTCTGCCCGCACCGCGGTGGGGGCCAGCACCCGCGCCCCGAGCTCGGCGCCCCGCCACGGTCGCCCCTTCGTCCCCTGACCCCGCGCCCGCCGCTCGCCGCCCCTGTCCGCCCTGCGGCGGCCGCCCGCGCCTCGCTGCGCAGAGCCGGGGCCGAGGCAGCTGCAGAAAATGGCTGCCAAAGCGGCGCCAGTCGCCACGCTGCCACGGCGGGGGGAGCGCCGCAGCCCCGCGGCCCGCTCCCTCCCCTCGCCCTGGACTCTCCTCGCTCCCCGACATTCCCGTGCACCGGGGAGTGGGGGCTGCAGCGGGGGCGAGCGGGAGGGGGAGGGGCGGTTACCTGTGGGCGGAGGGCGCGCGGAGTGGGTGCGCACCGGGTGGGGGCGGCGGGTACAGTGCTGGAAGGGCGTATTCGATGGGTCCTCCACCCCATCCCGCCTGCCCGGTGCCTTTGCGAGATTCGGGCGCCGGGCTGGGGAAATACTAATGGGTTCTTGACCTCGGTGGCCGCATGCAACCGCACCCATCTAGATAACATTGCCCCCCGCCCCGGCACTGGAGACAGTGTGGGCACCTCTGATGCGCCCCACACACAAAAAAATTAAAAATTAAAAAAATAAAAATAAAAAGCTATGTGTGTGCCGACTACAGAACGATCCAAGCCCGGAACTCCGCCGAGAAGATCCGGGTGGATCCTCGGGCGCCATGAACCGCAGCCGCGGCGGCAACTCAGCAGGTGCCGAGCGCCAACCCTCCACTCCGCAGGGAGCGGCTCCCGACCCCCACCCCCACGTAGACCCGGTGTAGAGCCGCGGTATCAAGGAGGTGCCCGCTCTAACCCCGCCGCTCCCCAGCCCACGGCCCCAAGCACTCTTCTCCGAGAGCCAAGGGGAACCCATAGCTCCGGGAGGGGTGTGTTGGGCGACCCGGAGACCCGAACCAGGCGTGGGCTCAGGGCACGGCCGGTGGCGCACCAGGACGGAGAAGGGATTGCCCCAGGAGCTGTAGGACTGAGGTTGCTGAGGAATAAACGAAAAGTGCGACCAAAGGATCCGTGGGTGGGGTCGGGCTCTGGAGTTGCGACCCCTTGGCATAACCGCACGTATCCGTAGCTCCCTTTTCTCCCAGCCCGAAGGAACCCGGGAGGCACGGACAGAGAGAGGTGCGTCTGTAGCTTTGGGACGCCCCCCCCCCCCATGTGCAAGTTTCTCTATCACCCCTCCTGCCAGCCGCGTTCTTGACTCTTCTGGTGATTTCGCCAGAATTGACTGGTAATTCCAGGAATAAGAGGACAGGGGGCCAGGGACCAGGTGCCAACTGGACAAGAAAATGGGTTTCCAGATTCGGGAGCGGCTTCTGCTGCTGGGCTTTAAAAGTAGAGTGGAAGTCCACTTAAGGAAACACGTCCCTGTTGGGTGAGAACTGGGAGGACGTGTGGGTGTGGAGTTCCTCAACCCACCAACATCTGGACGAAGATGTCTGTGTACCTAAGCACACAGAAACCTGAGGATGGGATTTAATATAAACGACCTCGCTAAATGGGCGTGAGGTGGGCGCGGGCCAGAGAAGGGTTATGTGTCCGGTCGCTAAGAGGCTGCATCCGGGCATCAACGGGTTTCCAGGGTTCAAAGACCTAGATGGCAGAGGTCCGGCGCTGGGCACCGACCGGAGCAAACCCTCTGCCCTGAGAGCAACTCTGGTCCCTCTCAGGGGGGAAACTGTGCTTTCTGCTAAGCAAAATATCGAGGCAGCAAATCTCAGCCAAGGTCAGGGAGAGATACGTGCTGGCACCAAAGGCTGCTGCGGCCGCAGCGCTTCCTTCCGCAGACAGCGAGGAGGAGGAGGGGGCCCAAGCTAACTCGATCCCGCAGGCAGTGCCCTCCCCAATTTCGCACACGCGTACCCTGGCAGTGCCCGCTTCTGCCACCTTCCCCAGAGAGTGGCCAGATTCAAAAAAATTGAAATTTGGAGGGAAGAAAGGTGTAGGATTGGGCGGGGGAGGACGCCTGAGGCCCAAAAGAGGTCTTATGGGTCACCATGCCCTGGTCCCCCCTCCCCCTCCCCAGCTGGCCCTCCCGATGACCCCCACCTGCGCAGAGTTCCAGGCACAGGCTGCCCAGTAGGGGGCATCGCTGGGCGACTCCAAAAGACCACAGCCTTAGAGGCAAGCTCGGTCACAGGCAAAGTCTCCAGGGCGCTAGAGCGCCCATTGTCTTAGCTGTCACCTTTGGGTACCCTCGGGACTGGAGCGAGTCCCTGAAGGGTTGACTCCAGCCAGTGAGGCGTCGCTATGAGAAAACAGGCGTCGGGATTGGAGACCGCCCCCCGGAGGGGTCAGCCGGACACCTGTGCGTGCGTGCGCGTGCGCGCACCTCTGCGCGTGGGGGAGGGGGGTGAGACACCCCGGGATCCGCGCTGTCTATTCTGCCTGAGTTTCAGGTGATTGAGAGTCTCATCTGCAGAGAAACAGCGACGGAGCGACGCCTTCTCTTTCCGCTGGCTCCCATCCCGCGGGTGGGCCCAGTGCCGGGCACCTGACCTGCATCCCGCAAGCATCACAAGCAAGCATCGCTCCACTGCATTCTGCCTGGAAACTCGAGTGGCTCTTCTGCAGCATTTTTCTCCCTGCACGCAGGGTTTCTTTTTTCTCAACAATTGGCAGGTTTTTAAAGTAACCTTTAAATGAGACATCGATTTATCATTATCATGATTGCATTCAGAAATCCAGCCCGAAGGGACACCCTGGGAGATGCTAATTTGATCGTACCTAGGGCTGTTGTGGTTTAGCACATCCCTAGCCCCGCTAGAGCGTTTCTTCCGAAGCTAATTGCTCTGATTATCCGGGGGGTGGGGGGAAGAAGGTGAGTGCGTGGGGGAGGGGGTTCGGACTGTTCCCAGAGACCCGTGCGTGTGTATGTGCGTGGACCTGATGCTGCAGCAGCTATTGCAGCAGCGACACACACACACACACACACACACACACACACACACACGGGTGCGCGCGCGCGCTCACTCGCCCCGCGCGCCCTCGCGCGCGCACACACACCAGCTCCCCTCCCGCATCCGGGCCTTCCCGCTCCTTCGCGTTGCTGGCTGGGTTTGAGGAGGGGGTGCGTGGGGTGGCAGTCTGCGCGGAGGGGGCGAGGACAGGCCGAGCTGCCACAGGAGGAGAATGACAACGAGGGGGAGGGGGAAGGGACGGCCGCGGGAAGAAAAATCGGGGAGAAGGTGCGGGCAAAAAGGGGAGTAAGCTAGGAAGGGGGCGCCAGGCAAGAGGCGGGGAGACCAGGGGAGAAAGAAAGGGAGGGGGCGGGGAGCGGGCGGGGGCGGCTGGCTCGTTTCCACTCGTGAGAGCCGGTTGCCGAGAGACGCGCGGGCCAATGAGGGCGCACCAGCTCAGCCCGGCGCCCGCCGTGTGTCCTTATATGGTGCGGCCGCTCGGCGGGCGCTCGAGCACATCTCCATATAAGGGCAGGAACCTAAATACAGGCTATACCTTGTTCTCCGCTCTGGGCCGCGGCCCTGGCGATCGATGAACGCGCAGCCGAGTGGCAGCGGCGCGCGGGTTCTGGGAGCCGGCGGGGAGGGGGCCGCGGCGGCCACTACGCCTGGCCAGATGTGGTCGGCTCAATGGCAGCCTGGCCAGCTGTGGCGCTCGGGAGATGTCAAACGTCAGGCTCCCCCCGCCCCTTCTCTCCTGCTCCTCCCGCCCCTTTTCCGAGGTACAAATGCAAATGAACCAGGATTCAAATATAATTGCTTTTGTTTAAAAAAAAAAAGTGAGCTAATCTGTGTTAGGTTTGAGCAAAGGCTCAGGATCCCAGGAAGTGGAGCCAAATGCCTAAGGAGGAGGCGGAGGCCTAGTGTCTGATTCGTGGGTTCAGGGTGCCTCCAGTTGTCTCCTAAGGCCTGGCTGGTTCTGCTGTTATCTGAGTTCCAGCGCTCCAAATCCTGACCCCTTGGTTCCAGGCCTGGCCGTGGTCCCAGACAGGGTGCAAGGGTAGGGGCTGGGGCTGCGTGGGAATGGGAATGGTGGGTGGGAATGGGAATGGTGGCCACAGAACCCACAGGCTCCGTACCCAGGAGGCACAGGCGTCCTGCACCCGGCACCGGCACCGGGAGTGTATGGGTGAATGGTGTTGCTGTTACACCTCTCTTCCCCGTGGTGGCTGTGTGCCTCTGCTTCCCGACAACCTGCTCTGGTGACAGGCTGTGCCCAACTCAGGGATTGCTTCACCTGGGTAGGAGGATTAGGACTGCCTGAGGGGAGGAGGGGCCACAGGGGCTCTCTGCCAGAGATGCAGTTGGCCAGGATGGAGACTCTGGATATCCTCCTCGACTTTGTTCACGTGTCACCTCCCTTGCTGGTGACTCCACAGCCTGTCTCCAACTGGGGCTCCACTTGCTTTCTCCTTCCTCACTTCTGGCTGGTACTTCTGCTCACCTGAAGGGGAATTTGGGCTGCCCTGGGGGAAGGGTCTGAACATGAGAGTGGCCCCCAGCCGATGTCCAGGGACACTGTTTGAGGGGGGCTCTGGTGGGAGCCAGTGATGTGGTAGCCCAGCTTCCCCACCCAGTCTGTTGCTCAGTGGCTCTTTGCAGTTCCCAAGACAACTTGTCAGTGGCCCACTGAGTGTAGACTGAGGCTTTTCTTTCCTATCCTTGGGTAAGAGAGGCTCCAGGGGACCCCCCAACTCTCCAGGCCCCACTGGTGGATGACCAAGGAAAAGCCTGTGGTACTGGGTCCAGTGACCTGAGAGATGCAGTGAACTGTCCCCTGGCACACTTCCCTGTGGCCCCTTAGGTGTCCCTCTCCATGCAGTTTGAACTGCAGTGGTGTGGAACTTGCCTCTGCTTCCTAGTGTTTCCATATTGCCACCGGGAGAGCCTCACCCTCTGAAGCAACCATTTCCAGTAGCATGATGCCACCTATAGAATGTACCTGGAATTAGTCCCAGCTGCAGCTATACCATCAGCAGCATGGAGCCTGTGGGAGAATTGCAGTTTGATCGGGCCCCCTCTGGGGTTGGGCCCAAAGAGGTAGTCTGGTCACCCAGAACTTCCTTCCGGACCCCTCCTTTTGCCATTTGGGGATCTCTAGCTAGGTGTCCAGTGTCTCTGGGCTTGGCAGCATTGGAGAAACAGGCCAGCAGCTGGAACAAGAATCAGCTGCTCCCGCCTGGAGTCCTGCTTCCAGGATAAGCACAAACTGCAGAACTCTGCATGCTGTGTTAGTTGTGTGCATCAGGTCAGCAGCCAATGGTCAACAAGCATTTTCTTTTTTTTTTTTTTAAAGAGAGAGAGAGGAGAGAGAGAGAGAGAGAGAGAGAGAGAGAGAGAGAGAGAGAGAATTTTTAATATTTATTTTTTAGTTCTCGGCCGACACAACATCTTTGTTGGTATGTGGTGCTGAGGATCGAACCCGGGCCGCACGCATGCCAGGCGAGCGCGCTACCGCTTGAGCCACATCCCCAGCCCCCAAGCATTTTCTAAAAGTTCTGGAATCCCAATAAACCTGCCTTAATGACACCCTGATGCATCATATGGGGAGACCAGACAGGTTGCGCTGAGACTGCCTGTTGCAGATGCTTGTTTTCACCGTGAGAAGCTGAAGTTGAGAGAGAGAGAGAGTGACTTGTCACTTCTGCAAGCCAAAGGTGGAGTGGGTCTGAAAGATACTGTATATCCCAGCGGGCATGAGTTTCTGTGTGTCAGTGTGGCTTCTGGCTCCAGGAGCCCTAGCTTGGGAACTTGTGGTGGCTGTTAGATTGGCTGTTCCAGTACTTGAAATGGGCCACCAATGACCTCAGCTAGTCTCTCTCTCTCTCTCTCTGGGGAACCTGCAAGAGGAATGAGGAGGGAAACTGTCAAGACTGTGAGCCCAGCTGCAGAGCTCCTGCTGCCACCAGACTCCAATAACACCAAGAGCCCTGACCATCTCCAGACCTCAGCAGTTTTCTCATGCCAAACCTCATGACCTGGAGCAGCAGGGAATGTCTGGCTCTCTGGGCACCTGGTCCACACCAGTGAGAGCTATCCTGACACCTCCCCTTAAACTCCTCAACTATTAGATGAAAGATTTAGGTGGAGCCCTGTCCCATGGCATAATATGGTCATCAGCAAGTTACTTAAACCTCTGAACCTGTTTCTTCTGGTTTAATGTGGTTAATATGCCTCCCTCAAAAGCTGTGATGAGGAATAAAAGTGGAGTCTGGGAGGCATTCAGTGCAGAGTGTGGGGTAGAGCAGCCATCAGTCAGCGGGTGACAGCTACACCTATCCATCCAGGTGCCTGTCGGGGCTTCCACTCCAGCCAGTGTAGTAACAGGCTCCGCACTCCCCAGCAGGTTCCCCTGGTAGGTTGGTGGGTATCAGCTCCAACCTCCTGCCCATCCTTGCATGATTTTCTCCAATCCTGCCTGTCTCCACCCCCTGCCCTGTGCCCTGCCCCGCTTGCTGCTACAGTTCAAGTCCCCCCCCCCCAAGCCCTTCATTCACATGCCTCTGCCCTTCACATGACATTTCCTGGAGCCTGCTCTAGAGTTGCAGCGTCCACAGCCTCAGGAGCTTCCCCTCAACCCCCAGGGGAAGGGATGCCTGAACCTGCAGAGACAGAAAGAAGCACTGCATTGCTCCAAGACACTGAGCCTGAACCCCTTTCCCTATCTTGGAAAAACTTCAGGTGCTGTGAACCTATACTTTGGAGTCCAGTGTTCCTGGACCCATTGTACTCACATGCATATCTGTGACAGATGCCTGTCACAACAAGATGGAAGAGAACCTGCCCAATTTGGAAGTAGGACAGTGATTTCCCAGAGAAGGACCTGATCTTGTGATTCAGGCACTTAAGAGGGTTCTCAAGTTCTGCTGAGCCCTTTCCCATACTTTGGAGGAATGGGCAGCCTTCAGAGTGACAGCCAGGGGCATTCAGGTCCGCTTACAGGTTTGGAGGACCAAAAGGTGTCAGTAGAGACAGCAGCTTTGTCTTGTGGCTCCAAGTATCCACCCCATCCACCTTTGTGCCCTTTCCCCCCGGGGTGGGGGGCTGCCATGCCTGTGATCTCTGCTCACCCCTCAGCTGTATCAGGCACCATACCCATCTGCTTGTGAGCCCTCCTCCTTTAGAAGACTCCTTTAAAATCCAGCCGCTGCCTGCCTCCATGCCCACCTGAGTTTGCCCTTTCTATTTCAGCCACAGACCTGATGTGTGCAAAGTGGGCATGAAGTTTTCACCTGATAGGACTTGGGGATTAGCTCATAAAAGTTCCAGACCCCTGGGAGGGAAGCATGCCAACCCTCCCTGCCTCTCACTGGGGAGCAGCAGCGGTGGGTGACCAGAACAGAAGCCAAACATCCAGCAATTCCAGCCCTGCTGTTCTTTCAGCTGTGTGCCGGTGCCTCTTTCTCTAAGGACTGCTCTGTGTTCTCCTTGGGCGGGGTCCCAGCTGGCTCTGGCTCAGAAAGAACAATTGCTCTGGCCATCCCAGGTTGGATGGTGCCCTTGCCTAGCTCTGGTGGAGGTGGGGAGGGTGAACATCCAGAGCAGCCCACTGGAGAACAAGGTCAGCTGGATACCCTCTCCTGCAGACCTAAGAAGTTTCTGGTGTAGGGAAATTGGCAACGCTCTGGCAGAGCTCTCCACTGGCTACTCTCTCCCTGTTCCTCTCTACCCCAAAAGGAACTGAGGCTCCAATTCCAGATGGTAATTGGGAGGCCTGGAATCCCAATTCCTGAAATTTTCTGGCTAGGAAAAAACTTAAGGACTTATGGGTGGCTGGAGTCTTTGCTTTGGGTTGGTGTTCCAGGGTGCTCTTCCCCAAAGGTGACCCCTCCTCCCAGGGAAGCTGGGACATCTCCCCGACACACACACACACACACACACACACACACACACACACACACATACACACACACCCTACTGGGAAAGAGATAACACCTCTACTTGGGACTGCACCAGTTGGGGAGGGGGTAAAGAAGTCAGGATGGAGACTGACTCCAGAACACACAGCAAAGTGGAAGGAGGCCTCCTCTGAGGACCCTAGACCACCCCACCTTCTTCCCACATCTCTTTGCACTCTCCTCCCTTCTCTTCAGAAGGGCTAGTCCTGCCGAAGGGAGTTCTTTGCCCCTTTCCCTTCCACCTGCCCCTGGTACCCTACACATCATTCCATCTCAGAACAATTCCTTCTACACCCCTGATTTTAAAAGGAAATCATGAATTCTGTTAGGCTTCTTGGTTGCAAGCCTAAGTTGTAGCCACCTCCTTCAGTAAACATAAAAGTTGCACCTTGTCAGTGGTCACCAGGTATTCTTGTCCACAGAGGGGTGCAGGGGGGCAGAATGGATCTCCAGTCCTTTTCCCTCTTACTGTTTACCATGGGAGGGAAGATGGTGGCTTCAAAGGGGGCAAGTTCTGCAGCAAAATCCCCTGGAGCCCAGAATCACGGCAAAATGGTCCCAACATTACAATTTTGGCCCAAATTCACTTACCATATTTATTTGTGGATTTCCCCTTCCACTCCTGTTCATACTGAGAAAGATCAAGACAATTCTTAATGGATAAAAGATGTTTCTTCCCATAATGACCCCACTACCACCCACACACCCCTTTACTCTGCTTTGAATCCAATGACTTCTCTTGCCTTAGCTCCGGTGGAGGTGGGGAGGGTGATTCCTGAGCCAACTACCCGAGGATTCAGAACATCAAGGGCAGCCCACTGGAAAACATGTCAGCTGGATACCCTGGGAAGGATTACCATTCCAGAGCAAGGAAGTGCTCTGTTTGGAACTGTTCAAAGGGTGAGGAACTGAGTCCTTAGTGGATCCAGACACAGGTAGGGATAGCTGATCAGTGGGCACCTCCTTGATCCTTAGCCACTGGATTTGGAGTCCACCCCTCCCCACCTGGTCTGCCTGCCATCCACCCAACCACAGATCCCACTGGCCCGGTCTCCCGAGACTAGGAATTCCCCACCATAGATGGGGTGGAGGACAGAGGTCTTTAGGGACTCTGGCAGTGCTTCACCCTTTTCCCGTTTTGCCAAAAAGTAGCTAAATTCTAAGGCTGAAAGAAACATACGGAAACAGTGTGAACATCACAGTGTGTGAACATCATATTTTGCTGCTTTAAGTTTCATCTTTTCCTGGTCCTGGACAAGAATCCCACACTCTCTGCAAAATTAGCCTTTGTTGCCCTAAGCCTGTTTTCAGGATCTCAAGGACGAACCCAAGAAAAGAAAATTAATTTCGCTTCTGATTGCTGTGTTATTCTAGATAAGCCATTATTATGCAAATGAGGGAGTTGGCTCTCAGGATGAATAAGAACCGTGAGGGCAGCGCAGCGGCGCAGGACAGCCCCAGATGTTTGCATAATTACTTCTGCCCCAACTTCGGGAGTGCAAAATGTCAAGGGAGGAAGTTGTGCGGGTAAATACGGTACCACGTTCCCTGAATTTGATTTCCTAGAGATCGGCTGGGGAAGCCGATCCCTGCGTCTGCCAAGAGAAGAGGCGTCCCTGCTCTCCGGCCGGGGCGTCCGGGCTGGAGTTGCGGTCTGAGTCCTCTCCCAAGGGGCTGAGCCACCCCGAGGTTGGCCTTGGCGAGCAAGAGACAAACAGATCTTGGCGGGGCGGTGAGGCGCTGGCCCCGGGAAGGAGCCGTCGCTGGCCCCGCGCTTTCCGGTAGCCCCGGAACCCGCAACAAGGCTTCTGGGCGTGCGCGGAGCCGCCTGGCTCTGGCCGCTCATCCTCCACGCCAGCTGGGGCAGGTGGACCTCCGACCACACTCCCTCCAGGGAGGATGGCTCGGGGTGTCCCGAAGAAACCCCGTCCTGGGGTGCAGGGGGAGATGCGGACCTGGGTGCAGGGTGCCGGGGGTTTTGCCAGGGCCCATCCGAGGCTACAACGTCGCTCCTCTCTGGCACTATCACCTTTTCTCCGTCGATTCCGGCACAGCTGCCTTCGGGTTTGCCGCCCGCCACCGCAGGCCCATCTTTGCTCACTCCTGCGGGCGGGAGGGCGAGCTGGTGGATACCTCCGCACCCCGAGGTCCCGGGGAGGCCCAGCTTCGCTTTGCGATTCCTCTAATGACCGGGCAGGTTCCTGCACCTCGGTTTTTCCGGCCTCTAAAAGGGGAGGCTGGACTTTGGCTCTTGGAGAGAACAACCGCTGGACTCAAAGTCACTGCTTGGAAGTAACCTGGAAGTCTCCAGTGTCCCGGCAAAAAGTCACTTCAATGTCTTCCGCTTGGGGGAGGGTAGGAAGTGAGAATGAAAGAGTCCGAGGTATCTCTGGAGTTTCCTGGGATGGGAAGAGCCTGTGTGGGGTCGAGGGGTGAGGGGGTGCGCTGCAGCGACCAACGTGGCTGAAGCGCCAGCCCTGGCGGGGCTCGGATTCAAGGGAGCCAGGGAGCCGAGCGAACTCGTTGCGCGCTGGCTCTGGTGCCACGACCCTCTCTCTTACCCTCGTTCCCCCGGTGATTTCCCGTGGGAGGGTGCGTGCTTCGGGATGGGCAGGGTCACCGGCATAGGGGATCACCCACCCACCATGCCGCACCTGCTAGGCCAAGGCTCTTTCCGTGCAGACAGAATCGGGGTCAGACTCTCCACCTAGGACATCTTGAACTACAGACTGGCGGATGGTTGAACTGTCGGGGCCAGCGCCCAAGCAGCGACAGAGTTCTCACGCCAGGCGGGGGGAGAGAAGGCTTCTGATTATGCCTTTGTCTAGGATAAAGCTCCAAGGCTCTGACCCGTGTAGACCACCGCTTGTGTGTTTGTGTGGCGGGCGAGGGGGGGGCTCCGTCGCCACACCCCGCCTCCCTGCCCGCTTTTCTCCTCCTAGGTTGCCACCTGTAGTACGTCCCGTCGGAGTCCTTTCTCCGCAGGAGGTAGGGACAGAACGACCGGACAAATCCGCCCCTACACCCTTCCCAGGGCGGGGTCGGGGGAGCGGCTGTTCATTTCTACAGGAAGTCTTCCCCTGAGTCCGGAGGGCGCCTCTGGGCTCCCAGGGCCGGCTTTCACGACCCATACCAGGCGCGCTTCCCGGGAAGAGTTGGGGAGGGGTCCACTTCTCCGCGCGCATGCGTGCCGGGCCAGCCGCTGTGCGCGTGCTCCAGGCGCACAGTACTCCTGGCGCACAGTACCCGCTGCGCTCTGGGTCTCCGCGCTCCCGGTGGCCGCGCGCGTTTCCTCGAGTAGCCCACCTGGCCGTAAACGCCCCGGGTAGACGCCCAAGGAGCGAGTCTTAACTGTGACTAAATTGGTTTCTCACGGAAGGTGGGTGTGCTTTGAGCTCCCTCTCTGTGGGTGTCCCCGTAGAGAAGTAGGAACAGTCTCTGCTGACACTAGGTTCCCTGGGGAAAATCACCTAAATCAGAACCGCCGGATCCTATTAGCCTGTTCTGGTCCCAGAATGTCAATAACAGCAGCCACAGAAAGATGATTTTACGGGCATTCGCCTGCACCGGACAGCGTGAAAGTACTTAAAGGATCTCACCTCTCCCGCGGATCATGGGATCCTGATGGTTAAACATAATGCGCCATACCGCCCCCCCCCGCCCCCCACCAAAGTGATAGAAGGCAAAGCACAGAGAGGGAATTTGCAGAAGGGCACACAGCTAGCAAGTGAATTTGAACCCAAACAGCCTGGCCCCAAAGCTGGGTTTTGCTACCATATTGTAAAATAAAACCAAATATTTCCAGCAACACTCAGCCTCCAGGTGTGTGGATTGGGCTCTGAGAACACTTTCCCTTTTTTATTCCAGTCCCATCACTTCTGCTGAGGGCTCTGCTACAGGCACTGCTCTGCCACTTCCACAAGGTTTCCACCAGTCCTTTCTTACTTTAAATTCCTTCCTCGAGCGAGAGGGGACTCCAGAGGGTCTTCAGACTGCTGTGGCCTATGAGATACTCCATCTTAGGATTTTTCAGGCAGAACTGCTGCTGTGTGCACCTGAGCAAGTTACTTGACCTCACTGTGCCTTCCTTTCATCTATTAAATGGGGATAAGAGAGGTGATTCTTCCTGATTGCTGTGACTTAAGTAGTGCCGGTGCTAAATGCAAGGAAGTGCTGGTAGATGTTACTGAACTTTTCCTTCCTCTAGGGACAGGGTGGGGCCTTGATCTGGGTTTCTGTAGTCTAAGGGAGCAGAAAGCAAAGACCCAGAGGCTCCCAGTGTGCGGACCCTTGGGGACTACTGTAAAGTGGTCAACCCCTTCTCACTCTGTTCCTCCTGGCTTGCCCTTCTCTAGCAGGCAGGATGTGGCGGTCTAAGAGGGAGGACTAAGTGGAAGAGGAAAGGAGAGCTATTCTGGCTTCTCTAACAACTAGAGGTTGGAGCCCCGGCCTGAAGCCCCCACAGCCTCCCTTCTAATCACCCACCAGCCTGCCCAGGCCCTGCCTTCAGAACCTTGTCCAGGGTGTTGGGTGATCCTTGCTGCATTCCCGCAGCGGACCCCTTTCGGGCAGGCGCCAGGTAGGCAAGCTGGATGCCTCCCCCCACCCCCCCACCCCCCCACCCGGGCTGGACCTCCAAAGGTAAGCCACTGGCCACCGCTGCCGCTCATGCGGCCACACCTTGGAGCCGACCGCGCTCACTTTTGGCCTCCCGCTGGCCTGCTTGAGGCAAACGGTGGGGTTCCAAATCCTCCCGCGACTGCGGCCAAGACTGGGCAGGTCCGACGCCCGCCAAGCCGCGAAGTTGAAATGCTCCCAAAGAACGAGCCGAGGCCCGGCCTCAGCCTCCAGCTAGAGGACGCGCTGGGGCTTGCCGCTCTGGCTGGCGACCCAAGAGCGGAGCGCCCCACCCGGCCGGCCCGCCCCTCACCTGCACCACTCCAGCCTCCGGACTCCTTCACCGAAGGCTGAGTCCGTGGGCGGCAGGCACTGGGAGGCCTAAGAGGGAACCTAGAAGCTGTGCGACCTTCTGCAGGTTCTGCGGTGTAAAGTCGGGGCTCCGAGTTGGGTCCTGGCACTGGGTTCCTGGCTAGGGCCCGGGGATCCCGCGGGTTCCCTCCAGCAGGTTAGAGGCTCTTTCTCGAGAAGGGCATTGGGTCCAGTGCCCAGGTCATCACAGAAGTGAGGACTAGGGCAGAGAGACTTGGGGTTCTGGAAGCAGGTGTCTCCAGGCGGCTGGAGCCTGCATTTCCGTAAACAAAGAAACAGAGCAGATCATCGCGGAGGGGGTGCAGGCTGTTAAGAGAACCACCGACAATTTCCTTCATAAAAATACGATCTAAGAGCATTTGATTTCCACTTTCACTCCACCCTCCACCCCCCCACCCATAACACAAGCACTGTCTCCAAAGACACTCAAATTGCAGCCATATGGGGCTAAAGTAATAGGAAGCAGTTACCTTATTTACTGCAGAGGCTGCGCATGCCAACCTGGGTGCTGCATTATTGGACTCCCAGAAGTGGGATTAAAAGCTGCAGTACTTTGAAAGTTTGTTTTGTGGTAGGTGCACGTGGGAAAATAAATTATCTAACTTGGAAAAAGCCGTTCTGTGGAAGAAAGAAGAGAGGTGAGAACTAAGTCAGTAGGGGAAGGAGAGGGTTCAGTAAGAAAGGTGGGGAGTGGGAATCCTCCTTCCAGTGGTTCTTGGGGGCAGTGCCACCAGCTGACCAGTCTCAAAGGACCAGAGTGAGGGTGCTACCCCTCTTATGTTAGCGCCCTCTCCCGGCACCCATAGGTGTGTCCTCCCCTTCCTACCTAGCTCTGGGTCTTGTGGGACTGCAGACCCACTTCTCAGACCCCCACCACCACCTCTCTCTTTCTCTCCAAACTGTCCAGGGGTGTGAAGCTGCCCAGTGACCTATTTTCACACCTCCTTCAACCCTGCTGTTTCTGGGCAGCAGGAGGCAGGGTGTGCCAGGCAAGGCTGAAACAACCAGAGTCATTTCTCTGGAGGACAGAGAACTACTGCTACCAACAGGAGTCAGACTCCCCCAAGCCTCAGATTATTCTGTATTGCTGGTTTTCTTTTGAGCAGAATTCCACTTTTGACTTGGGCTTAGCATGAATCCTCTCGAAGTTTGCAAACTCAGACACCTCCCATGTGCTAATTTTGTTGACAGCAAGCTATTTGGAAAGAATCATCATCAAAAAGACTGTTGGAAAAATGGGGCCAGGAAGCAGAAACCACCAGTACCCCTCCATAGAAGAGGACCCTAGCCAGCAACACCAGGGGTTTCCTTCTCACAGCAGAGCTTCAGGGGTATTTAGCAAAGAAGGAAAAATGAGAGAGAAGGAGGGGGTCATGTAAGGAAGAAAGGAGCACAGAAAAAGAGGAGAGCTTGTTTCTTTTTCAGTGTGAAACTGAAACCATTCACCAACCTCTGCATGCCTCATCCCGGTGTCCTTATAGGCACCCAAGGCAAGCACAACTGCAGAAACCCTATCTGAAAGGAAACCATCACTTTTCTCCGGCTCAGGCGAGCTTCCCAAGGGTGTGGGGAGGGTGTAGGGCAGGCGGGTCTGGTCTTGGGCCGCTGGGGCAGGCTTCCTCTCTCTGGCTCCAAGGTGGCCCTGTAGCCCGAGAAGAATGATGCAGGGCGCAGGGCTGCGAGTGGCCGGCAGCCGTTGGCAGCCGTCGCCGGGGGCGGGCAGCGATTCCAAGAGGGGCAGGCGCGGCTAGCAGAGAGACCCAGGCCCAGGGCATAGGGTGGGCTTTCTCTGGGCGGGGAAACCAGACACTTATAGGCGGCTGAGGCCAACTTTATTTTTACTGCCCAAACTGTTGGAAAGTATTTAAGCTTAAACAGAAACAGCTGTATCGCTGGCACCGGCCGACGAAACTATTTGTTACCGGGAATGACTTTTTATGATTAAGGACGCCACCGTCGGCGGCCTCTCATAGGAGGCGGGTGCGGGTCGCCAGGGCGATCCGGGCGTCGACGGTCGCCCTGTTCGTTGAGAGGGGACAACCGTAGAGATGGGACTGCAGGCTAGCGCCCACCTTGTAAAGTCTGAGAGCAAGGCCAAAAACTGGAACCCTCCTTTCCAAAGGCCAGAGGACTGGGAGGGAGGGCGGGCCCGACGCTGTCTGCCTCGCGGCCCGCGTAGGACCGCCGCGCCCGCGCCGTGCACCTCGCTGCCGACACGAGGCCAGATTTCCGCCTGGGCTTCCTGCCCTTGAAGCCAGACTACTTGGCTCGCTTCTCTTCTCTATCGTTCTTTCCCTTTTCTTTTTACCCTTCCCTTCATCCCACCCCATTCCATCCCTGGCCAAGGGAATCCGCTTCCAGTCAAGAAGATCATCGGCGTTTTAACTAAATCGTGGGTTCCAGAGAGCGGGAATTGTGATCTGGAGCTTAGGTGATAAGAGAAAAGGGTGGGAGGTCGCTGGGTCCCGACTTCGGCTGCAGTTTCCGCTGCTGCCCTCCAACCCCTGCCACTGGTCATCGAGAGCTGTGCATATGCATGCAGCTGAGGCGTTCATGGCCCGGTCTCGCCTCCTTTCCAGACCCGCCATCTTCAGAGACCCTCTTGCCAAGCCCGCACTGGACCCTGCGACGCCCCTAACGTCGCGATGTAGTCATTTCTGGCCGGGTATCAGTCAACGCACGTCTGGAAGAGTGGTGGACAGGAAGTTCGCGGGCCGGGTGCCCTAGTCTGCAGGAGGCCCGAGGAGTCCCCATCCACGCACCCCCAAATTAGCCAAGCTCCAGACTCTGACCCATGGTCGTCCACGCCCTTAACAAACCCAGGCCAAGTCAGGGGCGGCCGCGGCCTGGAAGGGGAGGACAGCACCCGCTAGGGTCAGGGGCAAGTGGCTCCCGGCTCGGGGATGGTCGGGGGAGAGCGGGCGCACGACGTCCCCGTCCCCGCTGTCCCGGGACTTGGGAGGGCTCGAATGGGAGCGCCCAGCCTCCACCCGGTCTGCATTGGGCTTCGGAGCCGAGCAAGCATTCGGACAAGCCCCTGGGGTGGGTGCGGGCAGCTCTGGGAGACCGGAGACCGAGGCGCAGGCACAGCGGTTCGTTAGCGGGATGGGGCTGGCGACGGCGGGGGGACGTTGCCATAGAGACCGAGGGTCGGTGTGTGGCGGGGGAGGGGGCTGGCAGTAGGGAGCAGCCGGGGCACTCGCCGGGACCCGGGATTCGGGCGCGGCTCTCAGCGTCCCAGCACCTGTGCATTGTGCATTGTGCAGCTCGGCAGCGGGGGAGGGGACAGCGCGAGTCCCGGGCGCTGGAGGTGGGGCGGGCCGGGGTCTGCCGAGGGGGAGGGGCCTGTCTGAAGCGGCCGCGAAGGTCCCAGCGAGAGCTGTGGGGGACGCCGAGCACCGGAGGGACAACTTGGTGGCGGGGGAGGGGGCTCGGGTGAGGACAGAGGGCAGCCAGGCCCCCTCTCCAGCTCCTCAGACTGACAGAGGTAGAGCCCGCCCTCTCGTGGCGTCACTTCCGCCGGCGGCCCCCTCCTCCGCGCTTGGCCTCTGGAGTGGTTTCAGACTCCTCCCCCTGGCGATTGGAACGCGGGTCACGTAGCAACGCGGGGGAGACAGGGAGAGGGGCGTGGCCCTGAGCTCGCCCAATCAGCGCGCGAGGAGCAGACTTCAGCCGTTCGGCTTTAGCAACGTCGTTAGCAACACGTGGGGCGGGAGGAAGCGAGGGGCGGGGTAGGAGGGAGAGGAGCGCAGCGGCGCGGGCGGGGGGCCGCAGGAGGGAGCGAGCGCGGGGAGGGAGGAGAACTGACGTCAGCGGGAGAGTATTATGGTCTGTCGTGCGCTGGCTGCTGCTTTTCTGCTCCTGGAAGCGGCCGAGGGGGGAAGCGGCGAGTCAACATGGAGCTTTCGGCGGTGGGGGAGCGGGTGTTCGCGGCCGAAGCCCTCCTGAAGCGGCGCATACGGAAAGTAGGTGCCCTGGGCCTCAGGCCTCGGCGCGGCCGGGCCCTCCCCTTCGGGCCCTGGTTCCCTCCCCCTGCTGCAGGCAGCTTCCCTTCCCCCAGGTCCCAGCAGCGGCCGCGGCCGTGGCGGCGGCGGCGGCGGCGGCGGCGGCGGCGGCGGCAGCAGCAGCAGCAGCAGCAGCAGCAGCAGTAGCAGTGGTGGTGGCGGCGGCGGCAGCAGCAGCAGCAGCAGCAGCCGCCAGCAGCTCTGAGCCTTAGCGCTTTCCTTAGACTTGCAGCGATGCACAGATTGCATGGGTGGGGGGCGGGGTGGGGAATGAATGCCGGTGCATTCACTTAGTGCAGCGTTTCTTGCAGGGGTGATGCAGCGGGCGCGTGCCTTTGGCTGTGGGGTTTTGAGCATTCATTCGGTGCATGCATTTTCGTATGTATTTCTCGTGTCCTCCTCATGCATTCCTCCCCATGCACACATACATTTTCCCTTTTGCATCCGCAGGGACGCATGGAATACCTCGTGAAATGGAAGGGCTGGTCACAGAAGTAAGTAGGTTATATGTAATTCTCACACCCAGACTGTTATTCGGGAGTTTTCTTTCTTCCTCTTTTCCCCATTACTTTAAGATACAATGCAAGGCAACAAGAAAAGTTACACACACACGCCCTCTGCTCTCTCTCTCTGCTCCGGGGACTGACGCCCACTTCTTCCTGATTCCTTTTAGGTACAGCACATGGGAGCCAGAAGAAAACATCCTGGATGCTCGTCTGCTTGCAGCCTTTGAGGAAAGGTACAGACCCTCCTAAACTCCCTCTGCTCACTTGGAAAGATGCAGGGTTGCCCCTCTTCAGCCTGCACTGGAGCCTCGCTTGGTTTCTTCACTCACACACCCCTTCTCCCTCCTTCCTTTCTCTAGGGAACGAGAGATGGAGCTCTATGGGCCCAAAAAACGGGGACCCAAACCCAAAACCTTTCTCCTCAAGGTAGGATGGCAGTATCCAGGGATGGGTGCAGTGATGTGGAGTCTGTGCAAAGGGGGTGGGTCTGAGGGCTTGTCCTCATACACGAAAATTTGTAATGTGGGAGGGAATCCCCTGACAGCTAATTCAGTGGGCAGCACCAACGGGTGTCCAGGGGAGGGATTTAACCATACAAGAATGCCTTTGTGCTCCCCCCCAAACCATCCCAATGAATATATAATGAAATATAAGAAGTGTGCTGGCTACAAATGGCTGCTTCCAGACAAATTCTTTCCCATTCCCTGAGACTGCCACCACAAGCCCCACTTCCTCCCCACCCATATAGAACTTCCCAGGAATCAGAGGGTGAAGCTGGGAGGTGAGGCTGGAGGAACCTGGGTGTGGGTGAGGCCCTTCTTCCCTCTTGACACCACCTTTTCTCTGCAGGCCCAGGCTAAGGCCAAGGCCAAAACTTATGAGTTCAGAAGTGACTCTGCCCGGGGCATCCGGATCCCCTACCCTGGCCGTTCACCCCAGGACTTGGCTTCCACTTCCCGGGCCCGAGAGGGCCTTCGGAACATGGGTCTGTCCCCACCAGGGAGCAGCAGCAGCACCAGCAGCACCTGCCGAGCAGAACCCCCTCGGGACCGGGAGAGGGAGAGGGATCGAGAGCGTGAAAGGGAACGAGAACGAGAACGGGGCACCAGCCGAGTTGAAGACAAGCCCAGCTCACCAGGGGACAGCTCCAAAAAGCGAGGCCCCAAGCCCAGAAAGGAGCTCCTGGACCCTTCACAGAGGCCCTTGGGAGAATCCAGCGATGGTGGCCTGGGAGATTACCTCAAGGGCAGGAAGCTGGACGACACCCCTTCTGGGGCAGGAAAGTTCCCAGCTGGACATAGCGTGATCCAGCTGGCCCGGAGGCAGGACTCGGACCTGGTGCAGTGCGGTGTGACCAGTCCTAACTCAGCAGAGGCCATGGGCAAGCTGGCTGTGGACACCTTCCCTGCCAGGGTCATAAAACACAGGGCTGCCTTCCTGGAGGCCAAAGGTCAGGGTGCCCTGGACCCTGGTGGCTCCAGGGTCCGGCATGGCTCAGGCACCCCAGGCTCTGTGGGTAGCCTGTATCGGGACATGGGGGCCCAGGGGGGTAGACCCTCCCTCATTGCCAGGATCCCAGTGGCCAGAATCCTGGGGGACCCGGAGGAAGAATCCTGGAGCCCCTCCCTGACTAACCTGGAGAAGGTGGTGGTCACTGATGTGACCTCAAACTTTTTAACTGTCACCATTAAGGAAAGTAACACGGACCAAGGCTTTTTTAAAGAGAAAAGATGAATTACCGGGTGGGAGAGCCCGGACAAGCAGGCGAGTGGGCGCAGACTTGGCATAGTGCTTTTGATTTCTGAGTGGGATGTGGCCTTCTGGCTGGTCCTGTCCCTGACTTCACACCTCTTCAGCCCCTTTCATTCTTCCTTCCTCCCCCTCAGTTTTGGTTGGAAAATTATCTCTAGAGTTATATTTTCTATTAGATGTAAATATGTTATTTAAGAAAAATATCTAAATATATATATTTCAACTCTTGAAGTTGTTTTATTTAAACAGGAGAAAGAGTGTGGTTTGGTGGGACATACAGGCTGAGTTTGGACTGGAGGGGGTCCCTTACCCCCGACCCCAGGGCTCTAGGGAAGTTGGGGCCTGTGCACCGGGTTTCTGAGGTGCCTGGAGGAACTCAGCCTGCCCACCTCACCCCTCCTCCTTTCTCCACATTCCCAGTGCCAGACTCCTGGCACCAAGGCAGGGCCGGGATTTTTTCTCTTTCCCCATTGGCCAGCCAGCCTAACAAAAGGTTGGCTCCCCAATCAGAAAAAGGGGGGTGGGGTCAGTCTGGGTTTTCTTTTTTCTATATTTTTTTTTTTTTTTAGATTAAGAAGTCTATTAGGGGGGAAAATGTATTAACTTGAGTAACATTTTTTGTGTGTGATGTTGAAGGCAGAAAGTCGCGGGTGGGTGGGGAGCAGTTCCCCCCCAGGACCACACCAGGAAATGCACTTTATGGGAGGTGTGTGCGCTGTACACGCAGATCGTGTGTATGTCTTGTGGATAAACTCTCCCCGTTCCCTCCATTCCTTAACTTACTCCGCAGAGAGAAAAGAAATCCAACGAATCTGTTTACATTCCCGAAATGCCAGGATAAATTGGGAGGATTGCGTGTCCGTGCCCAGAGCTCCAGACGGTTGTTTTACAAGAAAAGTGTTCGGGTGGACTTTTCCTTTGCGCGTCCTCTAGCCTCGCCAGAAGAGACGGTGGCCCCACCTCCCAGGAAGACTTGGACAAGGCTCCCTCCCTCGGGGAGGGCGGGCCCAGCTCTCGGAGGGACGCACGGCGGGGCTGGCCACCCTGCGGGATCCGCGGCGGGAGCGCTGGGAGAGGGCAGCGCACCCAGGCCTTGCCGCGCCGCACTGGGCGGTCCGGGCGGGCCCGGTCGGGGTCGCCCGGGCGTAGGACTGGCGGCCCTGCGCGACCAGGGGAAGGAGGGGCCAGGCGGAGTTTTCGTCCAGGAACGCTCATCAGAACTTTTGTCCCCCCCCCCCTTTCTTAAGAGCAAAAGCTGTAATTTATAGGCCTTTTTGGTTCTCGGAGTGTTCTCTCTGTGAACTCGACATTCATACTCCGCCAAAGGGGGAGGAGGAGCGAGAGTTGGGAGTGCTGGGGGCCGCGGCGGGGGAGGCGGTGGCGACGCCAGTCCCGCGACACCCCCGCCTAGGCAGACTCCCGACCGCGCTGCGCGCGGGGGGCGCAAAACGTGCTCCCCTTTTTGACTCAAAAGCACAAACTTGACACCCCCCTCCCCACCTCCCGCCTCACCTCCGTCCCTTCTAGCACTGATCCTGCAGCCTCTCCGCCCTCCCTGCCCTTAAAGGGCCAGCGAAGCTCTAACTTTCACGCTCGTCGAGGGAGGGCACCCGGGCCTTGAGCGCGGGACGAAGCACAGATGGGGCGATGGAGAACTGGGCTGCGGGAGCTTCGCGATGGGGTGTGTGGAGGGACCCCAGACTTGTCCTCCTCCCGGCCCTGGCCCTCCCTCCCGCTTCTCAGCCTCTCTCCCCTCCAGACTTTCTTGCCTTTAAAGAGGAGAGAGAAAGAGGGAAAGGGTGTACTACGTGATTTTGTTTTTGAATATCAAATTGCGCCTAAAGAGAAACTCCCGGAATGGGGATTTTTATCTGTTCACATTTGTAAAACTGGTATTTTAGACTTTGTATAAAGAAGCGCCATTGACCAAGTGTGTTTATTTGAATGTCGACGCTATTTTCAGATAAAACTGCATTGAAGGGCACGTCGGTTACCGAGTGGACCAAAACTCTGGGGACATGCGTCTTTACCTGGCAGCGCCTTCCCTTCTCCTGTCATTCCTGGGCCGACTTTGACTTTGGCCTTCCTCTGGCTAGCCTGGTTCTGCCCACCGTCCCCTCGTCCTGTCATCTCCGTCCATCACGGTCGTGTGTGTCTCCTCCGCTCGCTCGTTCTTGAGACGCTGACCCGGGGGTGGGTGGGCAGGGGCTGAGGGCCATGGCTGGGAGTCTGCAACCGCGTGGGTTGTACGCGTGTTGGACTTATTTAATTCTCAGATTTGTACAAATCTCGAATCGATTTCCGCCTCAACGCGAGTGAAGCTTCGGTACCTTTCTTCTTTGGTTGTGAATGTCTGTATCCAATACCGCTTTTTACGTGTTTAAATATATACTTTGTAAATAGACACACTTCTTGGTTTTATTATTTTATTTTATTTTCTCTAAACATGGTGAAGAAGCTGCTGGGAAGGGATGACTTGTGCCTCCTCTCACCCCAGGTCTCACCTTCCTCCCCTTCCGCCTGGGAAGAGACGGAGTCCCCGCGAAAGCCCTTCCCCAACGAGGGCACCCCCACTTAGGGGGGCTGGGCTTGGGAGGGAGCCGGGTATGACTTTCTTCTGCCTCCCCGGGAGGCTTCTGGCTTTCCTGGCCTACCGATTACACTTCTTTGGGACCAGGGCAGAAGTCGGGGACCTCGGGAGGATGCACGCCACCTTGGGGTTCCTTTTTTCTGGCGGGGCTTCCCCCTTCGTGTCCCACCCCCAGGTCCGACGACGTCCTGTTCTCCGAGGCCCAGGTGCTTGGTAGCCTTGCCCCCAGCCTCCCCGGCTTGCTCCCTAATACCGAGGGACCCGTGTCCCAGTCCCACCCAGTCTCAACAGCGCTCCCCGAAATGCAGAGCCTCGCGCCTATTGATTGAGGAATTGAATCCGCGGGCATTGCTAGGCAACTGCCTGCTCGGAGCCGGCGCAGAGCGAGCTGATGTGATTAGTGAACACCGAGCCGCAGCGCCGCGGCCGCGCGCCCTCCCGGTCCCCACTGCCTCTCCGCCCCTGGTCTTCTTGGCGGCGGACACCCCAGGGCTGAGCCAGGGACCGTCGAGAGAAAGAAGATTGAAGGGTACTGGTAGGGAGTGTTCCGGTCTTTCTGGGCAGCCGACTGAGCAGGGGGGCGGGGTCGTGAAGCCGGCACCGAAGAGCCCCCTCCGGTTCCCCAAAGAGGCCATGGCATTGAACCTAGTTCCCCCTCTAAAGTCCTCCGCAGACGTCGCCCCGCCAAGAGGCCACGAAACCGAACCCGGAGCACCCGCCGAGCCTGAGGGGAGGGCGTGAGCACCGTCTTGTCTTTGGCCACTGGCGGATCCCTCTTCACCTGCCTCCTCCATCTCAGTGACCAGATGGAAGGTCCTAGGGTTCAAGAAGCGCCCTGACGCCAGAGGTCGCTGAGCGTTGAGTGCCCTTCCTGTGTAAGCAGACTGCGCCCAGGGACCCAGCGGCCCAAAGTCTGCGCCTGGACTGGGCAGGCTCTGTCCTGGGCTCTTTGGCGGGCGAGGGAAATCAAGGAGCCAAGAGGACAAGTGGGGTGGCCCTGCATCACAGGGCCTGCGGCCCCGCCCGCCGCCGCGACGCCGGCTCTTTCTGGAGTCCTCTGCTAGGGAAACGTGAAGGCGCCGACCCTACCCTTTCTTTCAGTTCGCTGGCCACCTTCAGCCTTAGCTTTGGCAGGGACTCCTTCGGCGGGCGGGCTTGTTTCCCGGGCAGATACTCCCCGGAAAGTGGAGATCAAGTTCGGAGGGTCTCTGACCCCGGTGCCACCTCCGGGTCCCTTGCGTCCCGAGGGCAGAACTAGCTTAGGTAGCCGCTGCCTGAGCCCAGCCTGGTCCAGGACAAACTTGGTTGAACGGAATGTTTGTGGCTCTTCGCGGAGTGTCGGATAGGTCTGTTTTGTGCCTACGATGATTCCTGCGCAAGGGTTCTGGTGGAGACCCAGTGCTGTGCGCAGAAGGGGAGGCGGGAGGCGGATACAACTGTGCCCACTGGCTTTCCTCTTCTCAGAGACCCATCTGGAGTCCGAGATGGGGGTGGCAGAGGATTGATTTCAGGCGGTCCCAGGTAGATGACTGCCTGAAGTCCTGGGCAGACCGTGGCGTGGCGTGTGAGGTTGTAGACTGGATCCCGGGCTTTCCTTTCAGCCTTCTGAGACCCGGATGGCAGGGGGCCACTCAGGACGGCAGGGTAGAGGGGTGCAATAAGTTTAGGGGCAGCCTGTAGCAACCGGGACTGAGTGATGCCCGCACTTCCAAAGCTTCGGCGGCCCCGAAGTTCATGGGACGCGCGCGCCCTCTAGAGGCAGCAGCTTCTGCCTAGGTCCCAAGAGCTTCCCCTCCCCCCCCAGAGAGACGGTCATATTTTCTGGTTCCTGACAGCAGCAGAGTCACCTCCACCCCACCATAAGCCAAAGGCACCCGGGGGTGCTCGGTACCGAGCCCTCCTTGAGGCCAGCACCTCGAGCCGCAAGAGTGGAGGAAAGAAAGAAAGATGTCCAGCTGTCCTCCAAGCCCCACGGCCCTAGTCGCACCGGGCGCCCTCCGGTAGGTCCAGGTGGCGCGTGCGGCTGGGTTTTCGAGAAGGATCCGGCCTCTTTGGGCACAGCCCATTCTTCTGGGAGGGCAGTGGGTTAGATGATGATCAGATTAGCAGGGCTGAAACTTACATAAGCCTGTGTGGTCAAGGGCCCGTACCTGTCTGGCCAAGTCCTGTAGAAATGGGTTCTCACGAAAGTGTGGCTTCTCCACCTCGCCAGAGCCGGCTCCCGCTCCTGCTCCGCTAACTGGCTCCTTCCGGGACGTCCCCAGGCCTTCTATGCAGTTGGAGAATCCAGAGCATAGGACAGCTGGGATCCACCCTGCTCACCTTCTCCAAAGTAAACGGCCTCAGGAAGCAACCCAAATAAATGGCACCCAGTGCCGCCTGCCTCTGAGATTCCAGGTGCCTTTCTGGAGCTGGGAGCTGGGGTCCCCCCTGAACTAAAACAGGCTAATTTGCCCAAATTAGCCTTTCAGCCAGGGGCATCCAGACTCCAGGCCCAAGTTCTCTTCACTTCAAAGGAAGCTCCATTCTCCCTGGAGAATGAAATTTATGAATAAATTCATGCCGAGGGTAATGCAAACCTTAAAGGAGCAGGGAAGGCTATATAATAAGCACATCATCTCTTTATTATGAGCCATGGGGTAGGAGCCACAGTGAGCGGGCTCTCCAGTCTTTTGGCTTCACAGAGACTCTCCAGAACTTCCCAGGGGTGCAGTCCAGTAAGGCACTGGAAGGAGGGGCAGAATTTTGGTTTTACTTTTGATATGCCTCTAGGAGATGTCTCCGTGTGTTTTTTGTCATGGATAACTGTCGAATGCATTGCAGGGTATTTTTGAAGCGTTCCTGGTCTCTACCCACTAGATGCCAGTAGAACCCAACCTATGTGACAACCCTCTCCATTCACTGCCAAGTGTCCCCTGAAATTGCCCTTGGTCGTGGACTGCTGGTGTAGAGTCTCACTTAAATATCAAACACCATTCCTTGCTTCCTCAAACATTTTTTATTTTTTGTGCCCTATGAAAACAATTAAGTCTAATTCCAGCGATTTGGAAGGCTGAGACAGGAGGATTGAAAAGTTCAAGGCCAGTCTCAGCAATTTAGCAAGACCCTTTCTCAAAAAAGGAAAAAAAAAAAAAAAAAAAAAGAAAGAAAAAGGTCGGAGGTGCAGCTCAGTGGTAAAGTGCATCTGAGTTCAATCCCCAGTACCAAAAATAAAGAAGCAAATAAATATTTTTGAAAACACTTAAGCCTTTTCCATGCACCAACTATTCAGTCTGTACCCAGGTGAATATTTTGCCCCAAGACAAGGAAAGCAGTCTGTTTTGTTTCCAGACATCACTCATTATGTACCAGGCTAAAAAGTTAAAAAATATATTTATTGATATACTAAGGGTTAACAAAAAGACAAGGATCTTCTGGTACCATTTATTAAAGTCCTTCTCCTGCAAAATAAATTAATGTCAGACTAAAGCCCCCTGCCATCTATGCTAGTGTTAGTTTTCCAATAAAGTACTAGAAAACTCTATAGAACTGTGTGATGGACTTGGGTAAAAATCTGGTAGTCTAGGGACCACCTCTTCCCTGCTCAGACCCCTTCCCCACACCACTTCCTTGTCCCATTGGAAGAGGGGCCAGGCTGCTGTCCTGTTTCAACACAGAGCTGTCAAGTCAGGGTGACGACACACGACACACTCATTCTGCTCCTTCTCCTTAAGAAAGCAGACACAGCTAGAGATTAAGCAGTTGCAAGAAGTATACAGGATTTGGCTTTTTTTTTTTTTATTAAAAGACAAATCAAGGGCTGGGGATATAGCTTAGTTGGTAGAGTGCTTGCCTTGCATGCACAAGGCCCTGGGTTCAATCCCCAGCACCACAAAAAACAACAAAAAAAACAAATCAAGCCATTGCTTGACATTGGTTAGAGCTCCGGTTCTCCCCACAAGCTTTCCTCTGATGGAGCCTCAAGTCCAGAGCTTAGTGGGCTCAGAATTTGGAGTGTAACTAAAGCAAAGAGCACTTTTTTTTTTTTGTACCAAAAATACATATAAAAATATGCCAAAGTCTCTAAGAGGACAAGCTGGCCCCTTCCCACCCAATACAGAAGCAACAAAAAGACAAGGGCTAAAACATCCACTCAGTACAAACCGTGGTACAGTTCACCTGGGACCCTTAGGAATAAAGCAACAACGAATCTTAAGTCAGATGTGTGACCAATGCCTAGCTCTACACACACACACACACACACAGCAGCAAATGAAAATATAAAAAGAACTACTTTTATTTATTGGTAAACATAAATGACCAGCTTGGAGCTTCTGGTGCACCTCTCCAGCCGGGACTCTTGCACCCGCACACACGCTCTTTAACATAAAACACTGGGGTCACAACACGCAACACAGCAAGAAGGCAGAGTGGCCGGGAAGGTGTTTGCAGATTTAAGCTTTGGGATTGAAGTAGCTGGTAAAAAGAAAGGCACCAAATTGGGGTCTGGAGAGACTTGGCAACTGGGGACAAGGCTGGTCAGCCCAGACACCCAGGGACAAACACCCCTACTTTGCTAACAGCTAGTGGGACTCTAGGTT
Source organism: Urocitellus parryii (assembly GCF_045843805.1). Classification (NCBI taxonomy): domain Eukaryota; kingdom Metazoa; phylum Chordata; class Mammalia; order Rodentia; family Sciuridae; genus Urocitellus; species Urocitellus parryii. The sequence continues at coordinate 181,525,635 of NC_135537.1, read as the reverse complement.
CCTCTCAAGAGCTTAGAGGAACCTCTAAGGCAGTACAGTGCCTGGCAGAAAAGAAGCTGCAAAGTTTGAGTCAGCCAAGGAGCCCGCAGGGTGGGCTCCATCCCTGCTGCAGGCAGCACTTCCTGCCAGTTGGACCTGGATGACCCTCAGTGCAGTGATGGACATGTTCTGTCCCCAAAGGCACACTGTTGAGGTCAATCTGGCTGCACAGAGGCCATCTCTTCCTATTTGGTGTGGGGGTGAGGATCTGGGGGTCCTGAAGCCTGGCAAGCCCCTAGGCAGGCTGGCTTGAGGAAGGACAGCACCTCTCTGCAAGGTGGCTGGAGCCAAGAGGACCTCTGCAGGCTGGTGACAGTTCCAGACCTCCCCCAGACTTTTTGGCATCACAAAATCATGTCAATCAGATTGCCTACCACAGCCACCTCCTGCCCACCTTTCTGCTGTCATCCCGGCACAAAAATCCCGACATTGACCAGAAACCTAGCAAGGCGGCTCTGAGACTCAGATCTGAGGCGGGACAGGGAGAAGGCCCTCAGGTGGGTTCAGAAATCTTGTTTCTTGGAGGGGATGAACAGGCCCTCCGCTAGGCAGGCTGCTCAGACTTTGTCCCACATCCACAATGGCACTGGGAGATTGCTTCTCACCTGGGAAGCAGAATATGGAACCCCCAAAGGTGTGTCTGTGTGTGTGGGGATTGTCAGGGAAAGTGGCACCTGAGGAGTGGCCTATCCACTGGGTCAGGGCCATGGACTTGGGGCAAACATTTGCACTGCCTATTGTCCTGTGGCTGGCAGCCAGTCCATGGGCCACAGGCCTAGGCTGGTGAATCCAGCTGCCTGCTAAGGGCCCCCCCCCCCTGCAGAAAGCCTGTTGGCCCAACTCTTAGTCCCAGCTTCTTGGCCTGTGTCTGTCCCCTCCCCCAGGCCAGCGGCTCCAACCCTGGGAACCAGGGTGTACTCTAGAGGACCCTGAGGCACAGGCTGGCAGGAGGCAGCAGTGCCATCTGGTTCAGACTCCTGGAAGATCCTCAGATGTTCCTGGACCCTTGAGGCCAACTCGGGCTGGAGATGTTAATCGGAATCAGGGTCAGAGGGTGCTAAATCCAACATCTTTGGGGTTCCTGACCTTGCTTTCTGACCCTGTCCTTGCTGTTCCTGGGGCAGGGTCTCTACCTTGTCCTTAAAGGCTCAGGCACAGCTCTGGCTGGGGTTCCTGCCCACAGGCCCCTTCTCCGCCCTATTTGACCTTCTGAAGGCTGGTGCCAGGCCTAAGGATGCCCAGGCCCCCCACCCCACTCTACTTTGCCCACCCCTGTGGGGGAACAGTGAGCTGTGCCAGAAGCTCCCCCCGATCCCTTCCCTGGGAACAAGGCAGGTCTGAGTGCTGTCATTTCAGGCTAGGAAGGGGCACCCAAACTCATGTGGAGACCTGCAGTGAGCTGGCAGGGGCTTGAGCCCCAGGGCCACTTGGACCTCCTGAGGCGACGGGAGCGAGGGAGGCCTGAAGAGGTAGGAACACAGGGAAGCCAGGCCCCAGCAAGGCAAGGAGGCAGCCCCAAGCCCCGGGGCAGGGTCTGGAGAGAGGTCTTCAAGCCAGTGGTGCAGGAGACCCCTGCAGACCTCCCCTTAGCTGTGGGGTGGCAGGCCGCCGCACTTCACCAAAGGCAAAGAGGGAGAAGGGGTCAGACCTGGGTGGGTGGGAGCTCTGGGTAGGGGTGGCCCAGGGCCTCAGTAATGTCTCAGGTTGAAGAAGCCCACGCTGGTGGGGGACTCCTTCACCGTGACAGTGATGAGGTTGGCTGTGACATCAGTGACAAACACGTGCTCGATGAGGCTGCGGGTAGGTTTCCAGTCCTGGCTGGTCTGGACGGACACTGACAGACTCTGCCCGGCACCTGGCACCGAGGCCGAGTCAGGGTCCGAGTCGGAGCTGCTGTTCTCTTCACCAGTGCTCATCTCCGACAGCATGGTGGCCTTGCGGACTTCTCCGGGGGCTGCGTGGCCGTCCTGTCCCCCGGGGGCAGAGCTGTTCTTGATGTTCTCCCTCTTGCCTGCAGGGGTGGGCAGTGCTGCTGCTCTGGAGGCCAGCTTCTCCCCTTTGCCCGCCTCAGTGGTCATGCCGGCTGCACTCACAGCACCCGGGCCACCCCCAGTGCCCTTCCCTGTGCCGGGGTGGGGTGCAGGGATGGCCTTGGTGGCTGTGGCATGGCGGGCAAGCAGGCCCACTCCAGGGATGCCATTCTTGACACTCTGTAAGTCCAAGACCTGCAAGCTCAGCTCCTGGGTGGGTGCCAGCTGGGAGCCTGGGCACCCGGCGGGGACCTTGCTGCTGCCATGGGTGTGGGGTCCTCCCCCTGCGCTGCTCCCTTTCTGCTCCCCAGCTCCACTGCTGGGGGCCTTTGGGACTTTGCTTCCTGGGGGGCTCATCCCCAGCTCCCCTTTCTGCGTCCTCATCTTTAGGTCCAGCCCCAGGCCGCACTTGCTGGAGGCCTGGGTCTTGAGTGCCAGTCTGCTGGCCGCCTGGGCCTGGCTCTGGCCCACGCGGTTCATGTAGTGCACAATGGAGCTCTGCCAGCTGATGGCGCCACGGCTGGGGCTGCCCGTCACGCCCTTCATCAGGCTGGCCAGGTTCTCCGGGGTGGCCATGGTGCTGGGGCCGCCACAGGTCTCTTTGGCATGGGCCTTTAGGGCCGCTAGGCCTGCCACAGGGGCGCTGAGTGGAGGGGGCAGCTTGCTGGCTGGGGCCCCCAGCTCCTTTCGGGCGGTCTTCAGCACCTTGGCCAGGCTCACAGGCCGCCGGGCCGCCTTCTGCTCCGGGGGCAGGGGTTTGCGCCCCCGCTTCTTACGGATGGGATCCTTGAGCTCAGGCTTGGCCACCAGGATCTGGGCCTTCTTCTGAGGCACTGGGTGGGTCTCACGGCCTCGGGGACCCCTTTTGGCATCTAAGTCACTGTCGTCATCTTCATCTGAGGAAGACGAAGATGACGTGGAGGAAGAGGAGGAACTGCTAGACTTGGATTTGGAGGGTGCATCGGGTTCCTGGGAAGACAAGAGGAGGGAGTCATTTCTCTGCTGCCTGGTGCCAAGGTCAGAGCACCAGGCTTCCTCAAGGGACGTCAGCATCTGCAGCCAGTAACTCGGTGGCTTCCCAGACCAAGGAGAAGTGACCGCTCACCATGTGGTCCCCAAAAGATGTAACAGGCTTTACATGAAATGTAAAGTTAAAGGCAGAGTAGAAAAAAACAAAAACAAAAACAAAACAGGTTGTTTGTAAAATTAACTCGGAGTAACGAGGATACAGCACAGAACTTCCCACACACCACTGGCTTTTAAGGGACACAAGTTTTGCTCTAGATATCTGGCAGACAAGTCAAAAAGGGCATTGTACCCAGAATGGCACAAGCCACTGTGCTAGAGGGCTGAGCCTTAGAGTCCAAGGGCTTCGATCAGAACCAAGCAGATTCCTGCTCCAATCACCCTATCTCCAAATCTGACCCCTCAGAGCATTCTAGTGCACAGGTCAACACACCACCCCCTCCTCCTCTTCTGAATGTCATCCCAAATGCCAAAGTATGTCCCCCTGTTTCTTAGGTACCCTGCTGTCTGCTGGGCAGAATCTTCTAAGGTGGTTAGGGAGATGGGTTCCCTGCAGAGAAGCTCTCCTGATCTGAACAGGAAACTGAACCTGTCAGACCTGGAGGGTCTCCTCACTCCAAAGAAAGCCTTTTACAGTCCACAGGCTTCTGTAGCCTGCACTGTCCTGCTGGAGAGGAAGATTTGAAAGACAAAAGAACCCCCCCCCCCATGCAGAACAGTCAGCAAGATTCCAAGTAGGGATCCACAGTCCCCTGGAAGTGGTACTGGAAGTGACCGAGCTCCTGGCCAAGGCATGCCAGGGTCCACAGCAGTTCACTGAGAAGACAATCAAAGACACATCCAGACCAAGGCCAGACTCCCCTCCCGTCTCGCCTCTGGTGTGTTGGGAGTGGAGGGGTGATGGCAGGGACTCTGGTGCACGCATGCCTGTGGTGTGGGAAGCCCACCTTGCTGTGGTCAGCATGGCAGGGAGGGGAGGAATGACAGGACATTCCCAAGAAGATACCAGCACAGCATGGCCCCCTGCCCTCCTGCTGGCTCCTGGGCCTTCAGCCAGCCCTGTGTTTCCTGGCTACCTTGATTTAAGGTGTACTCAGGGCTGGGTATGGAATGGCCCAATATCTTGGGCCTGACTAATTACCCTGTTGGTCCATATCTACGTGGTAAACCTCTGAGCACCTCCATATGATGCTTCCCATTCTTTTCTGGTTCTTGATGATAAGCCCCCGGGAGCAAGAGGGAATCACAGGCAGTGGCCAAGTTTGACCCTGCTACCCAGAAAAAATGTATAGAAGCCCAGAGAAACAGGGTCAGGAGGCTTGGCCCTGCAGGATGCCAACAGGGTGGAAGGAAAGACAGGACTCTGTGACTTGCTAGTGACCCTGCTCAGAGGCTTGGAGGCAGCACACAGGGGGATTCCGCCTTCTGAGCAGAGGAAAACTTCTGCAGAAGTAACGTCCCCACCCAAGAGCCCTGAAACCTTTCCTCTGCCCAAAGAGGTCTTAGAAGTGCACACTCACCTTGAGCTTGGAGCGACGGCTGCAGGACGATGTGACCGTGTGCTTCCTGGGCCTGCCCCTGGGCCTCTTCCCCCTCTTTCGGTTCTGTATCTCCTTCTCGTGTTCCCTGAAGACACACACTGATCAGTGTGGAAAGGCACTGCTCACAACCTCCCCTAACACACAGGAATCCCACGGCTTCTAACACCTCACTGGCCCCTGAGGTTCTCTGCTGCTCTGGTCTGTGGCAGCTTGTTGACTATTTTGCTGCAAAGTTGCACTGTGTCCATCAAATGCCCACAGCAGAGGTCCAGACCTCATTGTTTTTTTGGTGTGGCAAGGGTCATCTTTATCTCCACAGGAACGCAGCTCACTGGCATCTGGCTAAGACAAAGCGAGGACAGGCACAACTCTGGTTTACGCCTACAAACTTTCTGCAGGTGGAATGTCTTGCAAAAAATCCAGCTTGGCTAACGGGAAGCAGCTTTTGGGGCATGTGGTGCAAACTCTCATTTTAACAGAAGAAAGACCAAGGCAAGGAGACAGCAAAAAATGTCCCCACCATCAAAGTCCTACCTCTGCCTGAGAATGTTCCCCAGGGTCAGTTTGCTGGCAAGGCTCTCCCGAGTTCTCCTCTCTAGCCACTTGCTCTTGACAGAAGTAACGGAGGTGCTCATGGGCGAAGCAGTAGTGAGGGCTCAAAGCCTGCACCTCCTGCAGCCCTCCTGCCTCAGGGGTCAGGAAGCACTCCCAAGAGCATGGCCCCCAGCCCCCGCCGAAGCTCATACTTCAGGCCACCCCATCGGAAGGGGCCTGACCTGGAGAAGATTCCCGTAGTTAAACAAACAGGGCTGGGCTGGGGCTGAGCAGCAGAGCGCTTGCCTAGCCTGTGTGAGGCCCTGGGTTTGATCCTCAGCACCACATAAAAATAGAGATATTATGTAAAAAATAAAATAGATAACGGGGCCTGGAAGGTGACCCCCTAGAGAATCTGATTAGCACTCCCAGGCAAGGCCCACCTTCCTGGTTGTATTTCTTCCACGATGTAATCCTAGCCACCCACGGTTTAAAAACTCTCAGATATTTTGGCTCTCATCTGTTTAACCAAAAGCTAGGTCGAGGACACGTGCCGCTCAACAGTTGGAATGCTGTCTGCTGTCTTTGTGGTGCTGGGGGTCAAACATGCCAGGCGAGCTCTCTACCACAGAAGGACACTCAGTCCTAGGACACCGTCGTTTTTTTCACCTGGGCTGGTCTTAAATTCCTGGGTTCAAGTGATCCTCCTGTCTCTGCCTTCAGAGTGGTGAGACTACAGGAGGATGCCACAGCACCTCACCCAAGGGGGCCACCTCAAAGGCAAAAAAATGAACTAAGGTCCTGCAGTGTGTCAAGCTGACCTCCTTGAGGTTCACAGGACCAAGTTATGAGCTAAACAGAAGGTGATGAGATGGCTGATACCAGATTTCCCAAAGCCAGCACCTGCACCTACTTTCTCTCGCCATGCGAAAACCTACCTGCTAGGATGACCTGAGAACTAGCCTGTCAGAGTGACCCCCGCCGGGAGGCTTTGAGCACCAAATCATCTGCCTCTGAACACAGGAAGCTCCTATAAGGGGGAAGCCATCGGGCTGCCACCCACAATTTGCTACCACATGGTGTTCACACCGGGATGAGTGGGCACACCATTGCCTTCCCTCACCACCCTGCCTCTAGAACACCTCACGGAGGCCTGTCTCTTAACCCAGGTCTCCTACCTATAGGTGGGAATGACATCTAGAATTACATAAGCAAATCCAGCCCAAGCCTGCAGACCCCTGCCCGAGTTCTACCTCAGTACTGTTTGGCAGGTCAGAGCAAAGTTAATGTACTGCTCTGGACACAACAGGTGAAACTGTGCTGTGGCGTCAGCTCACTGTCTGAGCCTTCTCCTGCCCGTGGACACTTCTGTAGGGGCAAGAGGACAGGCCTGCAGTTTTGCGGCAAACCTGTGGCCCTGGTTCTTATTAGTGCAGTCTACAAATTACAAAAAGGTCAAATGAAAGCCGAGCCTTTGCAGGAAAGAACAGAGGAGGTGTGCTGTTGCCAGCCTGTCCACCAGAGACCAAAGCAGCACTTCCTAGGGACTCCTCAGATAGGGAGAGTGCTGGCTGGGGACCTTGGATGCTTTGCCAAGGAGATGGCACAAGAGACCTGGGGACTGTCTTGCTATGAGACCTAAAATCAGCCCAGCCCAAGCCCTCTAGGGGGCCACTGGCCCCAACTCTCCCCTCCTCCTGTACAGTTACTGGTCTCACTTCTTCTGGAAGGCCAGGAGCAGCCGTGGGTCCAGGATGTTCTCCTCTGGCTCCCAGCTGTTATGTCTGGAAAAGCAAAGAGTAGGTTGGTGCCGGAGACCCAGCCCTGCCTGGGTCACCACTGCTCCCCTAGCACAACTGGACGCAAGGACACCTTGGCTCAGTAGCCCTTAAAAGGCCCAACCCAGATGCTGGAGGTCCTTGAGGCCAGTGCCCTAACCTCAAATCCACAGAGAAACTGCCACTTCAAGCCCTCAATTAAAAAGGCCACAGGAGGACTCCAAGTCTGCGCCTGGGAGGAAAACAAATCCCCCCCTCCAAAACCACAAAGTTGCAGAAAGGGAATCCCCCAAACCCTGGCCCGGAGCCAGGGAGGGAAGGGAAGGCAGGTCCAGGACGCGGGGAGGGGGAGACTGAGGGGCACAGACAGCCCAGACAGAACAATGTGGCTGGCGCCCCAGCCAGCGGGGGCCAAGCACCGGAGTTGGAGCAAAGAAAGGGTAGTCGGGGTAAAAAGGGGTGCGGAGCAGCTGCGGAGGCAGCCTCAGGGGACTTTAAGTCCCCTCCCTTCCATTAAAGGAAAGAAAGGGGGAGGGGGGAGTCCCACATCCATCAATAGGAAGCTCAGGTTACAGCGGGGGGAAATATGGATAGGCGGAGGGGGGCTCGCGTCCCGCGCCTGCCCCGCCAGGCCAGGAAGCGGTGAGCCGGGCGGGGGTGAAAGCAACAAATGGGCCCCGGGGAGAGCGCGGGCGCAGCGGTGGAGGGTCGCTGGGGGTTACGGAGAGGGAAGCCACCAGCTCCGCTCCCCGCGGGCTCGTAAACAAAGGGCGGCCCCAGGCCCGGCTGGCGCCCCCACCCGCGGAACGCTCGGGGACCCCGCGAACTTCCCGCCTCGCTCGTGAACGCCCCGCTCCCTAGACGGCGCGACCTAGGGTCCCCAGGCCGCCCCCACCCCCGGCGAGGTGGCGAGCGCGGGAAGGCGGGCCCGCATCGTGGGACTCACTTGGAGGACCAGCCGCGCCACTTGACCAGGTACTCCAGCTTGCCCTGCGGGGAGAGAAGAGCAGGCGGTGAGCCGGACGCCAGGGCGGGCCGGGCGGCGGCGGGCGGGGTGGCACGCACCTTGCGGAGCCGCTTGCTCAGGATGCACTCGGCGGCGAAGACCTGCTCGCCCACGCTGCTCAGCTCCTCCATGCCGCCGCCCGCCCGCGGCCCCGCGCCCGCCGCCGCACACAAAGCACCGCCCCCGCCCGCGCCCCGCCCCGCGCACGCGCGCCGAGCCGCCCGCCGCCCCGCGCGCAGCCCAATCGGGCCCGGCCAATGGGCGCGCGGGGCGGGGCGCGCATTGTTCGTGGCGGGCTGGCCCTGGACCCCGACTGGGGTCCGCACGGCAGCGGGCGGGAGTGTTGTTCCTGTCGGGGGCGCGGCTGGGGCTGGGGAGCGGAGAGGGAGCGAGGGTCGGCGGGCGGGCCGGGCCCGCGCAGAAGGAGGGCGCGTCTGGCGGCCGCGGACCTGCAGCTCGCCGAAAGTGCCACTCGGCCCGGAGCGCGCCGGCCTTCCTCCCAACTTCGTTTTCCCGGCAAAAAGCTATTGTTTTGCCAGAAGGGAGGGAAACGGGAGGGCGCGCGGCGCTTCCTGCCCCCGCCGTAGAGGGGCGCTGCTTCGGCGCCCCCGCCTTGAACTGGGTCTATGGGTCTGGTGGGACAGTCCTATTTTGCAAGGGAACAAAACGGGCCAGGAGTGGGGAAGGGATGGAAAATAGGTACGGGCAGCGGGAGTGGGGCTCTAGGACAAAAACAGCGTCCCAGGCTTCCCCCAACCCCAAAGGCAAGAGAAGAAAATGCATGAATAACTAAAAATGCCAACCACTTGAGAAAGAAATTATACGAATTTAGTTCTTACTAAATTGCAGTGACAGCGAGACCCAGACGCCAAGTTTCAGGATACTTATGGGGAGAAAAGCAACTGCTGTTCTTAGTTCGTTTGATTTTGGTTACAGGAACTTGGGACGGTTTGCAGAGATGCGTCCAATTTAGGACTCAGATCATTCAAGGGCTTTCAGGGTCAGCTGTCAGCAGCCTCCGGATCAGTCGCCAAACGGAAAGGACCCCAGATTGTCATAGGAGAGCGTCCTGGTCCTCCCTGGCCACCGTGGGCAGGCGACCCTACACTTTTATTCTCCCCAAGATTCTTTCTGCTCAGCAACTCACCCTTAGTATTTGCGTTTTGAACCACAAGGAGTCCAACACGGAATGAAGATGTACATTAGCCTTAACTTTGGGTTTAATTCTAATTCCATGAAAATTCATTTTCTGGTTCTGTTTTCTCCCTACAGTGCAGTTGCAAAGCTCCCCCTCTTTTGAGCAAATCCCAAAGCCGATTCTCGTAGGAACCTGCTCAATGTAATTGTGGTTACCACCATATTTATGAAGGGTTCTGGAGGGAGGAGAACTGTATTTTTAGTCTTAGCAGAAAGACCTACTGTAGAAGAGGAACTTTGTGAATGCTCCCTCCCCCAATTTATGGGACCTTTTCCTGTTTATTTGATTAAAGGGCGACATATATTTGATATGGTGGAGAGAACTTGCAAAGGCAGATTCCATTTGCAAAGGGACAGGAAAAGAAAATTTTTCTTGAGGCCAGTGACTTCTCACTTAGGGGGGCTGTGAACGAAAACCCTGGTGGGAGAGAAAAGGAGAGCCGGTGGGGGGAGCTGCATGCCATCTCTCTGCCAGCCCTTTCTGTCCCTGTCCTGGGCAGCTAGGCAGTAAATTGCCAGCCAGGGCAAAGGTGGGTTTATTGTAATCCCAAGAGTAGTTGGATCCGTTTCAAGGATTTTTTTTTTTTTTTTTACAGAATTCATCTTGGGTGTAAGGTTTTGCCCTGAACGTTTTCAGTTTCTTTGTTGATACACAGAATGCTGAGATACTTGCTTTGATTTTGTTTCTAAGAACAAAAAGCTTTAAAGGGGGGAATTTTTTCTTGCACTAAAAATTAAGTTAGTTTAGAATCTGACACTAAAGCATTGGGAAAAAAAAATCCCTGGAAGGCTCAATATATCCTCTACCCACTGCAGATGCCCAATGGGGAAAAACAACATTTAGGTAATTTATGTAGAGAAACATGACAAATTTGATTAGAATGAAGCCATCAGATAAATATGGTGAGGGTGTGATCCAGAGTGGGTGAAGTTTTCTATGTGATAGTGGGCAGAAAAGGAGTGGCCCCAGTCAGTCCCCATGTGCCAGATTGTGGGTTGTGCTGAAACAGATTCTCTTTTCTGTTTGACTCATTTGAAGAATTAATAGGACAAGCCTGGTGCAGTGGTATACTCCTGTAATCCCAGCGATTTGGAGGCTGAGGCAGGAGGACTGCAAGTTTGAGGCCAGCCTGGGCAACTTGGCAAGACCCTGTCTCAAAATTGGAGGAAAAAAAAAAAAAGAACCAAGTTAGAACTAATTCATTCAACAAACAGTTACTCAGTATTTACTGTCACGTAGGGACTGTTAGATATGGGAGAAGGTCTACAGCAGCTCTGCCTAGCAGAACTTGCACAAACACTCCAGTATGGTGGCCATTGACCACCTGTGACTAATGAGCACCCAGAATGTGCCTCATACTACTGAGGAATTGAATTTTACATTTTATTTAATTATAAACAATTTAAATGTCACTTGAGGGGCTGGGGATGTGGCTCAAGCGGTAGCGCGCTCGCCTGGCATGAGCGGGGCGCTAGGTTCGATCCTCAGCACCACATAAAAATAAAATAAAGATGTTGTGTCCGCCGAGAACTAAAAAATAAATATTGAAAAGTTCTCTCTCTCTCTCTCTTTCTCTCTGTCTGTCTCTAAAAAAAAAAAAATAAAAAATAAAAATAAGTGTCACTTGAGGCTGGTGGTCACTGTACTGGACACCAATGCAGGTCTATAATAACCCAAGGGATATACTGTAAAGATATTTTTCATGAAAGTTGTAAGGTTCCTTAAATTATTCCTGGAGTAGGATAGTTTATGTACACTCACATTTATACTTAACTGCCTGTAAGAATGTTTAAAGCATATACCAAGCATTATTAAAGTACCTGCAGGAAGGGATGCATCTCTGGTGTTCTGTTTAGTAACACTTTCTATGCAAGTGACACGAGAGGATAAGTATTTTCATGATGCACTTGACTATCGAAAATCAGAGATACTGAGGTGGGGAAGGACATGCTGGTGTCTTTCTGAAGTCAGCAGAAAAGTCAGGATTGAGATCAACCCAGTGACGCTGGCTTTCATTAAAACTAGATTACGGCTTGTCACTGTGGAACATGCCTGTAATCCCAGTGACTTGGGAAGCTGAGGCAGGAGGATCACAAGTTTAAGACCAGCTTCAGCATTTTAGGGAGACTCTACGATGAGTCAGCTAGATCCTGTCTCTAAAAAGGACCTAGAATGTGGCTTGGTAGGAAAGCACCCCTGGGATCAATCCCTAGTAGCAGGAAAGACCCAGTTGGATGACATAGGTATGTCTGTAGCAGTTTCATGAGCACTTAGCTTATCTAAAAGTACTGTCTCCTCACTGCAATCCAAGAATATCGGCCTCAAGCAGTCACCAGACTCCTCTCAACAGGTCTGCATGGGATGAACTCGGAATCGCACAATACTTAATGTTTAATGGAACAATCGGGCTTTCTCCCCTCCCGCCAGCTTCCCTCCACCTTTGCAAACAAAGGTGTAACTTACAGGCCACTGGGTCATGTTGTGCCACTGCTGTGTATGTGGTGGATGAATGTTACATATCAGAACTCAAGTTCTGGAGCTTTCAGATGGCCAAGCGCCCCTGGGCCTGCCATGTAAATATTGACCCCAGAGCCCCACCTTGAGTTCCTGGCCCGGGACGGCCTTCCCAAGCCCCCACCTGACAGCTGAGGAAAAGGAATCCAGGACGGCTCCTAGTATGGGCTGTGGAGCCCAGCTCTGGCTTTTCCCACCTGCCTGGTGGGGCACTCAGGCCACTCCAGCTGGCACGCAGGCTGTCCAAGGTCAGACACAGTAGAAGCAGCAGGACTCCTGGTACTGTTCCCCTGGGCTGCCTAGTCCATTGCATCACCCCAAAGATTTGCCCAGACCAGAGCCCTCCATGGGAGGGCTCCCTCGGGGGAGGTTAAGGTAAGCAGACAGGAGGTGGGAAATAATTGTCGCTTTTTTTTTTTTTTTTATAAAAAGTTCTTTTTTTTTTTTTTTTAAATATTTATTTTTTAGTTCTCTGCAGACACAACATCTTTGTTGGTATGTGGTGCTGAGGATCGAACCCGGGCCGCGTGCATGCCAGGCGAGCGCGCTACCGCTTGAGCCACATCCCCAGCCCATAATTGTCGCTTTGATTGATGTTGCTTTGGACATAGACTGCAGCCCCTTACAGGAGGTCTCCAGTGCATGAGTGTTTTATTTCAAACGGTGTCATTTATTCATTTTGCAATCACATCAGTCCTGGGTTCCAGTTTCTTGAAATTAAAACAGTGTCAAAGTGGACGTCTTTTCAGGGCATTTGCAAAGAGCTAGTGCGTCTCCAGAACAGCATGTGACGCTGTCCCCCAGGATTTGCACTCACAGCTTAGGTGCCGCAGGGGCATCTGTCCTTGACTTCAGCAGCCCCGGCAGTGGTGAGTGGATCCCGGGGACTTCAGAACACACTTGCTGGTTAGCTGGTTTCAGTGGTATCCTAACACGAGCTAACTGTGGCACTTACACACCCTCCCCTGCTCTTTCCCAGGACCTCTGCAGAGGTGTCGCGGTGTAAAATGGTCTAGTGAGAGCAGTTTTCCAGTGTGAACTGCATTATTTTCACAATTTTAAAATTAGCACTTACGAAGGTCTCAAATCCAGGGTGAAGCCCTTACTTAAGAGCAAATAATTACTTTAGAGATCCGCAGTGCTGCCCCGATGCACGATTCATGAGTCTGCTAATTGATCTTCCTCCATGCCGGAGGTGGTCTCAAGCATCCTCTGTAAATCCAGGGGTTTTGAGAGTGATGGATTAGAGACCCGCAGCACACACCCTCTCCCCACTCCACAGCATGCTCTGCTTCCCCCTTTCATCAGCTGGGCCACTTCTCTTCTGAAAGAACCCAAGCTCAGAACCGTCGTTCAGGTCACACACACAAAAAGAGACTATCAATCCCGCGGCTTGTTGATGGAGAGTGTGAGGGTATGCACAAAGAATTCCCATTAAAACAAGACTTCCTGCTTCTGGTTGGCAAAAATCTGTCATGATCCGAGGAGTTCCGTTTGGAATCAGGTCATTTCAAAATTAGAAGGGACCATGAAAACCCCATTTTGTAGGTGAGGATGGGCTGGCCCAGGTGGGCTGGGCGAGCGAGGGCTCTAACCCAACTCCCTCCAGTACAGGGCAGCGTCCCTCCTGGGCCCCTCCACCACCATCGCTGCTCACCCTGGGTGGGGCGTGCCCAGGCTGCCAAATCCAGACGGTTAGAGGGTGTGAACTGGTACCCCCTGCCCTCCCCAGCAGCAGGGTCCCTACTCTGGAGGCAGCGAAGGCCATCCCCCCCACCCCCACCGAGTTCCCTTCTGGAGACGTGCCTGTCCTTGCCAGGCCAGGGAGTGTTTGGTCGGAGCCACCCTACTGCTTGTCCTCCCACAGACGGTGGCTCACTGTGTGCTGCCCGGAGCTCTGCAGGATGATGTTTATTCCGGGTCAGGTGTACTGTGGTTCCTGTGACCGGACCCGGGTAGACGGAGGGCGAGCTGTGTCCGTGTCCGGCTTGTGCAGCAGTGAGCAGCGCTGGCTCATAAAGCCTGGGCGCTGTGCTTGGGGAGGCCAGACCCGCAGCAGAGGGGTGTGTGGTGCACACGGAGTGGAGATCCTGCAGATTCACGCACCATCCAGGCACATCCTCCGCGGCCCAGCTCTGGCCTGGGCCTCCTGGCGGGACTCCATGTGCATTCGGAAATTACTGGGTTCTCTCTTTTTTCTCTCTCTGGGCACCCAGGGCCTTGCAGGAGCCGGGCAAGCACTGTAGCCATGAGCCACACCCGCGCCCTCACAGGCTCTCTAGAAAAGTAGTGATAAAATAAATAAAATAAAAGATAAAGATGAAAAACCCAGAAATTTTTAAAAAGGGGGCTCAGTGCTGGGGGGGGTCACTATGGGGCCTGCTGCCATCTGCACCCCACTGCCGGGGCAGGAGGGGCTGCTTTTGAGGTCACCATTTGATTCTCGGGGGACAGCCCAGGTTGTGTTCTCCCATCACTGCCTTTTGGAGGCTCCTGTCCTGGCAGGACTGATGCTGATGGGGACAGATGTCCTCTGGAAGGGCACAGGGACACACACTGGATTTCAGAAGGTGCAGTGGGACAGAGTGGTGAGGACTCATCTGGAGAAGACCCCCCAGGTGACCTCTGGGCTGAGGGGCGGTCCTGACCTGCTCATGGGGCAGGAATGTCCTGAGCGGCTGCTCCTTGCCAGGCACAGTGTTGGGCTGGTGGCCCAGGGATGAGACAGCTGAGGGGACACCTGAGGGGCCAGGCAGGCAGGAGCCCAGGCCAGCCACCAGGACCCGGGTGATGAGCACACGCCAGGGCCTTGTCTAGTCTGGGATGGACTGTATTGGTGGGGGTGCTCCAGAGAAGCAGGACCAACATGCGGCCACCCCTTGGTGTCCACGGGGATTGGGTCCAGGACCCCCTGGGGATGTGATGCCTGGGATGCTCGAGTACCTTACCTGAGGAGGTGGTGTGACATTCACGCAGAACCCACGCTCCTCTCACATACTTTTAGGCATCTCCAGGGTCAGCTCTTGAAGGTCCCAGCACCTCCCAACACTGTCACATTGGGGACCAGATTTCAGCAAGAGTCTCAGGGGGGACAAGCCGTATTCAGAACACAGCTCCCTGTACAGATCAGGAATCCAGGATCTTGGGACCCTCATTGTTCCCGAAGGTCATGCAGCAGATGAGATGTGGAGCAGGAGAGAGTCCCTTGGTCACCGATGTCTGTGTCTCCCCAAAGGCAACCCAAGAGCTCCAGGGCTGGGGGTTAGGGGACAGATAGTTTATCTGGGCCCCATACTGGAGCGTTGTGCTCAGACATGGTGGCCAGTGAGGTCAGACATGGTGGCCAGTGAGGTCAGACATGGTGGCCAGTGAGGCGGCAGAAGCAGCTTTGCTCTGTCCTTAAGTTCAAAGGGAGACGGATTGACAGCCAGAGAGCCCGACTGGGTGAGGGGTGCAGGCTCCGCTAGAGGGAGGGAATGCCCAACCAAAGTGGGCTTGAAGCGGGCGTGAAAAATAGTACCCATACAGTGTCTTCAGCCCTAGGGTTGAACGCCGTCTCTGGATCACCTGTGGTCCCCAGGGCAGGGGACCCCACTCCATCTACGGGATTCAGCCCAGTACTCTGCACAGAGCAAATTCAAAGTTTTGCTTTTTTTGAACTTTCTAGAAAAATAACAACAACAACAACAAAGTTTTAATCTGCAGCTGGTTGAATCCAAGGGTGTGGAACCTGTAGCTGCGGCTGGCTGACTGGTCATAAATACCAGTTTATAAAGAGCCTCACTGCAAGCACTTGGTGAGGGCCGTTGTGGGTGCCGGTGGGTGAGTTGGAAGCTGCGGGGCAGGCCTTCAGGAGGGCTGGCCAGGGACACTCGGGCTGCCCCTGCAATCCACAGGGCCAGTTTTGGCTTCCTCAGTTTGGTCCGTAGGTCTTTCAGCTGACCAGATCACTCAGGGTTCCCCTTTACCTCCATTCACACCTACAGATGCTGTCAGCTGTGCGCGAGCTGTGTTGGTGGCGCACTGCGGGCTGCAGCCTCCCCAGGGATGTGTCACGTCACCCCTCCTGGCCATGTGAGGGTCACTCATGTGGCTGGCTTGACTGGGGCTGAGTGACCCAGGACGGCCTTCCTGCATGGCTGTGGTGGCTGTGGCGGGCTGCCTGGCCACAGGGCCACCTGTGTGCTCAGGCCTGCTCAGCCGCGTGCCTTTGTGGGCCAGGCTTCAGGGTGGCAGGCCCTGCAGGCAAGACTTCACATACCCTGCCTGTACCGAGTGCTGAGGCCCCATGGGCCAGAGCAAGTCACACCGAAGTCCTCTGGAGAGGTGGGCACTGCCTCTGTCCCAGAGGGGTAGCCAGCAGAGGACCTAAGGGGCTGGAGGAATGTGCAGCCACTTTTGATCCTCCAGAGGGTAGGGTCTAGCGTGGTGGCCCCTGAGCCCAGCACCTCTACAGCTGTGACCCTGGAGGCGTCTCTATTTCCCGGGTTTGCAGGGTGGTGCTTGAGCTGTTAGCCTGGGGTGCAGGTCGGGACAGACCGCCTCGGCAAGCACCACAGGCTTCAGCAATTTTTTTCTTTTTTGGCACTGGGGATTGAACCCAGGGGTGTTCTGCCACTGAGCCCCATCCCCAGCCCTTTTAATTTTATTTTGAGACCGGGTGTCACTAAGTTGTCCAGGCTGGCCTTGAACCGTCCTCCGGCCTCAGCTTCCCGACTTGATGGGGTTAGAAATCTCCACCCCCACGCTGGCCGACTCAAACAATCGAAATTAATTTTCCTACAGTTCTGGAGGCCAGAAGTCCCAGGTCACAGCGCAGGCCTTTCTCCTTGGCCTGTAGATGGCCGTCCACTCCCTGTGTGTCCACAGGTTTGCCCCTTTCTGTATTAAATCACCTGGGATAGATCTATGTGGTTGAAGGTGGTCCATGAGATTGTAAGTAAATATCTCCAAGGCACCGCGGGGGTCCCTCCCATCAATGGGGGACCCCCAGTGGATGCCTGAAACCGAGGAACACTGTCTTCCTTGTTTTTTCTTTTTCCTGTGCATACCAATGATAAAGTTTAATTTACAAATCAGGTGCAGTAAGACATTAATAACACTGATAGTGAAATGGAACAATTATAGCAATGTACTCTAATTAAGATGAAATTAACAAAAATGGACAGTATCACAAATCTTGGGCTTTGGGGCCATAATTCAGAAAATCAAAGCTTACTTGAATGCAGGCTCTGCAGTCCCTTGACAATCCATCTGATAAACTTCATAGCTACTAAGTGACTAATGGGCAGGTAGCATATATAGGGTGGACACGCTGGACAAAAGGATGATTCATGCCCCAGGCAGGATGGGGTGGGAAGGCTCCAGATGTTATAGCTCCGCTCAGAATGGTGCACAATTAAAAATTTGCAAATTGTTTATTTCTGAAATTTTCCACTTAATATTTTCAAATTGCAGTTTGACCTCAGGTAACTGAAACTGTGGATAAGGGGAGACAATTGTATGTTATCACAAGCAAAAACACCAAGCGTGGAACAATATCATTTGCTTTCTGTGGCTGCTGTAACAAGTTGCCACAAACTGTGTGGCTCGAAACAATAGAAATATATTCTTTCCAAGCTCTGGAGTCTGGAAGTGTGAAGTCAGGTGTGAGCAGGGCCAGGCTCTGGGGAGAATGCGTCCACGCCTGTGACTGCCCGCCGTGTTCCCTGGTGGTCCTTGGCATGACACAGCTCCGCCTTGCCTCCTCCAGCCCCTGGTCTCCTTCTCCTCTCTTAGTGTCACCAGCCATTGGATTTTGGGTCCTAAGTGCAGGGTGCTTTCATCTCCAGGTCCCTGACTTGCTTACATCTGCAAAGACCCTCTTTTCACGTGAGGTCACGCTCGGGTATTGGGCTGGGACATTCTGTGTTTAGGGGGACACTATTCAAACCTACAGATATTTAGGGTGTCCACTCTGTGCCGTGCTCAGAAGGGACTTGTGTGCTCATGGGTGTGCAGACATCTTCAGAGGAGAAACCCAAGGCACCAACAGTAGTGGTAACCTTTGGGGGGCATTGAAGAGAGTTTTACTTAGTGATTTGTGGCTTTGTGAACTATTAAAATATTTCACTGTCAACCTGTACAACTTTGTGAAGAGTATCATTTCTAGAGTTGTTATTTCTAAGCTTGTAGATAGCTTTACTCTTTTAAATATTTTAATCTATATTTTGAAATGCTGCTTAATATAACAAAATGTTTAAATATCAGATATATATATATATATATATATATATATATATTCTGATATCTTTATTGCTGAGAGAAATGAAAGTAAAATAGGGAAGACTATATTTATGGGCTAGAAGATTGACTGTTTTTTTTTTTGTGGGGGGGTACCAAGGATTGAACTCAGGGGCTCTCGACCACTGAGCCACATCCCCAGCCCTATTTTGAATTTTATTAGAGACAGGGTCTCCCTGAGCTGCTTAGCGCCTTGTGTTGGCTGAGGCTGCCTTGAGCTCACGATCCTCCTGTCTCAGCCTCCAGAGCCGCTGGGATTCAGCGTGTCCACTGCTCCCAGCAAAGATTGACTATTTTAAAGATGTCAATTATTCCCAAATTGGTTTAAGGATTTAATGCAATCCTAAACAGAATCTCAGGATCTTCATTTTGAAGGAAAAAAGGAAGGAAGAAGGAGAGGAAGGAAGGACAAGCTAATTAGAAGATTAAAGGACTTGGACTCCTCTAAAACAATCCCTAGAAGAACAAAGTCGGAGGACTCAGGGGGCCTCGTTGCCACTGTGCTGTGGTTTGGTGTGACAAGTCCTGTTCATGGAGCAGGAGGAAGAGTCCAGAAATAGAGCCGCACAAGGACATGGTCATCTGATGTTTTTTTCCTTTGACACTGGGGAATCTAACCCAGGGGCACTTGACCTCTGAGCCACATCCCCAGCCCTTTTTTATATTTTATTTTGAGATAGGGTCTCACTAATTTGCTGAGTCTGGTCTCAAGTTTGCAATCCTCCTGTCCTAAGCCTCCTGTCTCAGTTGCTGGGGTGGCAGGTGTGCACCCCCATGCCTGGATGGTCATTTGATTTTGACAAAGGCAGTAAAGAGACAGACCTTTTCAACAACCCGTGGTGAACAGCTGGTTGTCTACACAGAGGGGAAAAGACCCTCAGCCCCAACCCAGATGGCAAGTGGAAATTAATTTGAGCTGGCTTGAATCTAAACACAGAGATGAAGATGGTCAAGCTTCTAGAAGGGAGCACAGAACAGCTTTCTATCTTGAGGTGGGCAAAGATTTTTAGATGGGGACTAAAAAGTACTGTCTTAAAAAATTTCAATTAAAAAAATGTTTTTTTGAGACAAGCAAGGTGGTGCACTCCTGCAGTACCAGCAGCTCAGAAGGCTGAGGCAGGAGGACCATGTTCAAGGGCAATCTCAGCGATTTAATGAGGTTCTGAGTGACTTAGCCAGACTGTCTCAAAACAAAATATAAAAGGGACAGGGGATATGACTCAGTGGAAAAGAAAGCGTCCTTGGGCTCAATCCCCAGCCCCCCTCCAATAAATAAATAAATAAATAGATAGATAAATAAAATTAAAAGTTAAAAAAAAATTTAAAAATCTTGTTTGTTTATTTTCATGTGGTGCTGAGGACTGAACCCAGTGCCTCACAAGTGCTCCACCATGGAGCCAAAACCTCAGCCCGCTCTGAAAACGTCCCTGTTCTGCAGTTCTGGGATTGAGCCCAGGCCTCTGGCGGGCTAGGGTGAGCTCCACCACTGAGCCCCACCCCCAGCCTTTTGTTTTGTTTCATTCCGTCTTGAGACAGGGTCTTGCTGAATTGCCCAGGCTGGCCTTGACCTTGCGGTCCTTCTGCCTTGGCTACTTGTCTGGCTGCACTAGTTACATGTATTTTTAAATTTGACAAATTAGATTTCATCAAAATGAAAAACTTGTGCTCATCGAAAGATACCACGAGGAAAATGACCCAGAAAGTCTTGGGCTGGGGGAAAATACTAGTAACACAGAGAGCCTGTGTACGGACTGTAGGGAGGGCTCAGATGGACAATTAAATCAATCCAAGGTCGCGGGCCTTTCCACTTGGGCAGGGACTTCAGTGATACTTCCTAAGAGACTCGGTCTGGGGGCCAGTCAGTGTGCAGGAGCACTGAGGGGCAGTCGGTGAGCCATGGGGCCCTGAGGAGGCCGCAGTTGCACAGGCTGACCATACAGGGTGGTGGGTGCGGCGGTACCCTGGGTGGGAGGGGAGATACCTTCTGTGTTTCTGGAGGGTCATTTGACAGTGCAATTCTGGATCCTCAAGACCACATGTCCTCTTTTTTTTTTTTTTTTTCTTTTTAATGTGGTGCTCGGGATGGAACCCAGTGCCTCACATAGCCAAGGCGGGCGCTCTACCACTGAGCTATAGCCCCAGCCCCCACCCCCACATCCTCTTGTTAGGAATTCCAGTCCTACCAGGAGTAAGACATCTGAGATGCCAGTTACTCGGTGCGTTGCTGTGGAGCTTGTAAGTGAATCAGACGCAGCTCGGTGTCTATTGTGGGTGGTGACTGGGGACAGCCAGGTGTGCCTATAAGAGGGCGCTCCACCATCCTTAGAACCCAGGTTTGAGAGCTCTCAAACGACGTGGTGTTTGCAGGGTCCTGTGTGCAGCTCGGGAGGCTGAGGCAGGAGGATTGCAAGTTCAAGGCCAGCCTCAGCAGCTTAGTGAGGTGCTAAGCCACTTAGTGAGACCGTATCTCTAAATAAAAAAAAAAAATTCAAAAAGGGTTAAGGATGTGTCTAGGTGGGTAATAAATAAATGAATAAAATAAAATTTTTCAGGTGCGGTGTTAGATTTAAAAAGGTGTGTAAGGAAAATAGAACAGCATGCTCCCAGTATTGTAAGAACATCCGTGTAGGTGTTCAGAGAAGGAAAGAATAACAATCTGAAGTGACATCACTGAGAGGTGGGATAAAGTGAATTTTTGTGTCCTTCTGGCACTCGTCTGGATTTCCTGAAATTTCTGTGATGAACACATATTGCTCCTATGGTGGGAATTTCTAAGCTCACACACGGGACTCCTGGGACCCGAGCTGTGGAGACCAATGTTTCAGGCTAAAAGAGGGAATGATGAGGGGGAGGGAAAGTGGGGGTCATCAGACCAGAGGAAGGAAGCTGTTGTGTTTTGTGTTTAATTCGTGTCCCTTGGCCCCCTGCCGCCCCATACTGGGGGTGGCACTCACAGCCTCACACATGCCAGGCAAGTGCTCCACCGCTGAGCCACACCCCCAGCTCCCACCTGGGGACCTCCGCTCGGGAAGGCACAGGACAGTGTGGTCGGGGATAAGAGAACCGGAGGCTGGGGAGCGGCTCAGGGGCAGGTGGTGGCGAGCACATGTGCACCCCACCCTGAGTTCCAACCCACCACAGCCCCCAGGCCCCTGCAGTGGTGGTGACCCTGCCGTGGTCACTACCTATGTACAGCGGCCCAAGGAACTGGACCCGAGAGACTTTGTTTCACAAATGCAGATGAACAGAAGGCACCTCTTCACTCACTGAGGGAGTTCCAGAGTTTTTATTCACCGGCACAAAATCAAGGCTGGGTGACGCACTGAGTGTAAGTTGCAAAAAGTGCATACAACAAAGGAGAACCCTGGGGGTCTGCACGTGCGCGCACCCCCAGCGCCCGCCCCAGCCCGCGAGAGGAACCTGAGCACAGCGCATCGTAAAAAGCCATGTTCAGCACATTTTAAAATCGTGGGGAGAAGCTAAAAAAGCTGAAAAGCAGAAGAACAGGCCTGGGGTAGCTCCGTGGTAGAGTCCCTGACTAGCATGTGCCACGGCGGCGAGGATCCTGGATCCCCAGGGACTTAAATAAAAGAGGAAGCTGTGAGAGAAGAGGAGGAGGAGGAGGAGGAGGAAAGAGGAAACCCCCTAAAGGCACTTTGTCTTGCCAACACTGGAGTCAAAGGTGGGGCCTCCTGCCTGCGAGGCAAGCGCTCTACCGGAGCTCATCCCAGCCCTGAACGGGAAAGTCTGACAAACCAAGAGCACATCACGGGGTGGATCACGGCGGCTGTGCGAGGTGCTCCCCGGGACTGGCCGACCTTCAGGATGGTTAACCGAGGTTTGAGGTGTGATCAATAGCTGCGTTTTCCCCGTGGGTCTTGGCTCTCCTTTGAGAGGACATTCCTATTAGTTTCCTCGCCGGCTCTGCTCCCTCTGCAGTTCCTGATGCGAGCGGCCCAATCACATCCCCGTCTTCTGCGCCCTGTGGCTCCGCTGCCGTCTCCAGTGCAGGGGACCCAGGCTCCTGGTCCCTGCTCTCCACAGTGTGGAGGAAGCAATGTGGTGCGCAGTCAGCAGCACCGTGGCCTTTCCCTGGCCTGCCCTGCCGGAGGCGTGTGAACCGGACAGTGACTTCACTCTTCAGGCAGATGCAGCTCTACCCATCAAAACCTCCTGTCTCTCTGTCATCAGCTGGGGGAGCACCGCTCAGGCTGAGGGCGGAGGGTGGGACCCAGGGGCGCTCTACCACTGAGCCCCATCCCCACCCCTTTCTATTTTCTATTTTGAGAGAGGGTCTCACTAGGTTGCTTAGGGTGTTGCTGAGTTGCTGAGGCTGGCCTTAAACTTGCCATCCTCCTGCCTCAGCCTCAGGGGTGACAGGCCTGTGTACGTAAATGGCACATTTTTGAAGGAGAGCTGTCGAGTTGCCTGCGCAGGTGTTGCCTCTCACCGCCAATCCGCTCATCTGACTTTCTGCCACGTGGTTTGGGCTGGGCTGAATGGGAAAACAACTTTCCTGGTAACATCTCAGAATCCACTTTGAGGAGCCTGGGGCACACCTGACTCCAGATCTGGCATTATGATTTGGGGTTCAGTTGAGATTCTTTTTGTTCTGCAAAATCCACTAAACTTTCAAACAAGTGTTTACAATGTTCTTTTTTATTTTTATTTTTGGTCATGAATACACAAATGAGCAGATAAGTTGTAGAATTTTTGGATCCAACAGGAGTGTGAATTGTATATATTTGAAAAAAAAAACCAAAAAAACTCACAGCGGAACACTTTTGGAAATGCCATCCATTCATCAAAGAGGAGAAGGTGCCGGCTTTTCTTAGATTTGGGGGTGAATGTGAGTCTCTCTGTTGACGTCAACTCCTTGACCAAGAACGGCTCCCCACCTGATGTGCTGGTGACCCGGCAGAAGTTTTGTACCAGCGTCTTTGGTTCAGAGTTGCTGAGCTCGTTGGTCCTGCTACTCCCTGACGGGAGGCGCTGTTACGCGCCAGCCTGCTCTGAACCGCTGACGAGGGAGATTTCTTGTCTCTTCTACAAGGTACAGACTAGGCCATGAAAGGTGTCGGACCACTCCGTCTTCCTTTAGGAAAAAAAATAATAAGATTGTACACTTCACAAAATAAAATAATAAATATCAGATGGATTAAAGGTAAATTTAAAAATAAAGCTACCTTAGGAGAAAATATAGGAAAGATAAATTTGCGAGTCGTTGGGAAGTCTTTCGTGAGCCTGCGCGAAGTCCATCTCCATTAAAGAAAAAGTCTGAGGAACTTGAGTGTCTACAGAAAGAGAACCACTGAGGGCAACGGAAGAGGCAAAGGACCCACCAGGGATGGACTTGCCCCAGGACTGCTGTGGGGTGGGGTCCAGGCAGCCCCCTCATAAGGAAGCTCATGGCTGGCAGCAGAGCCTCGCCTCGGCCGGGAGGGCAGGAATGAGGGTCCATCCTACGTCAGGACCAGGAGCCCGCCGTTTGCTGCCTGCACCATGGAACCCAGCTGGGCCTTGGAGAGGACGATCCCGTGGCCCTGCTGGGCCCTGAGGTCAACACTCTGGTCAGCAGCAGCAGCAGCAGCAAGGTCGGAGAGTGGGTGCCCAAGGGTCCCTGAGGGCCTCCTGTCCTGGGGGTGGCCTTCAGGGGCACCGAAGGTCCCTTACCCACTGGCAAAAAGGAGTGTTCAGAGCAGGGGGCTTTGGGCCCAGGAGGCTGGATTCAGAGGCTCACAGCTTGGGGGGAGGTGCTGTGGCGAGGCCCCTGCGGGCAGAGGTGTGGACACCCAGAGGCAGGAGGCGGGCTTGGCCTTGGGGTCAGTGTGCCCCAGAAGCCATCTGGAGGGACCTGGATGGCAGGGAGGGGCGGTGGGGTTCACCTGAAAAGCAAACAGTCTTCCTGATTGTAAATACATCCTCACAATAAAGTCCCCTCTGAGAATTCCTGGAAACCGAGGCGGGGCAAAGGTCACCCCGGCAGGAAACATCTTTATGCAGTTTTCCTCCCTGGCCCTTTCACACAGATGATCCCCGAGGTGATCCTTATCCTTTCTTCACCCACGTCTCGTCCTGAGCACTGCCCCATGCCCATGAAGCTCCTTGTAGCCTGACCTTCAGTGACGAGACGACGGGTGCTGGGTACAGTCATCGTTAGGCTCTGGTTATGCACTGGGGACCGTGACGGCCGCTTTACAAAGACGTTTTCTGATTTGGCCGGATCTGGAATGTCCCGCGGAGGATCGTGTGCTGCAGGCTTGGTCCCCACTGCAGCGGTGCCCAGAGGTGGGCCTGACCTCACCAGTGGATTAGTCCAGTGACAGGTGCCTGGGCCGCCGGCAGGCGGTGGAGCCGGCTGGAGGGAGTGGGCCCTGGGGGCCTCCCCTGGGGAGCTAGACCTTGTCCTGTCTCTTCCTCTCCCTTTCTCCTGGCTGGCGTGGGCCGAGCTGCCTTCTGCCTCTCCGGAGGCCCAGAGCGCCGGGGCCGGCTGGCCTTGGACTGAAACCAGGAGCCTCCGTCAAGTTGTTTGCGTGGGGTGTTTGGTCACAGCCTCGTTTCATACTTGCTCTATATCAATCCAAGAATCAGGTGAAGTTCTCACTTGGATTTCAGAAATGAAACCTAAGGAGGTTAAATACGGACACAGCCTCCCTGGCTAATGTCAGGTGTGGGCCCCCCTGGTCTGTTCCCCACACTTTTCCAGCTTCTTAAATTCCCTTGCCACGGCCCCGGACCCTGTCTTCATCTTCAGAGCCAGCCACGGTGTCCCTCTGAGGCGGCTTGCGTTCTCGTGTCTCTGACCCTGACCCCCCTGGAGGACCCGGCAGGGTTATTTAGGAAAGCAGCTGTGCGCTCAGGGAGAAGCGGCTGTCTCAAGGGATAAAGCAAGAAATCCACACTCATGAGAGAGGGTGGCCCTCCAGAGGGACACGGCCTGCTTCCCTCTTGCAAGGGCCTGTGATGACCCAGCCACCGACGGCCCAGCACCAGCTCCTCCTGGACGTCCTGAATCTGAACACTCCCGCGAGCTCCTTCTGCCCTCCAGGCGACGTCCTCACAGGTTCCGAGTTAGGATGGTGACATCTTGGGGACCGTCTTCCTGCCCATCACACTTGTCCATGATACAAGAGGGGCGAGGAGCCACACTCCTCCCGCCCTCTGACTGGGATCTGACCTCTCTGCTCGTCTGGTTTCCAGTTACGTCAACAATGTATAAATAATGCTCTGTTGGACATATTTAGGTACAAAAGTATCTGCAGGTTCTCTTCCTCCCTCCCTCCCTCCCTCCCCTCCCACCTCCCCTCCTCCCTCTCTTCCTTCCTTCCTTTCTTATGCCAGGGATTGAACCCAGGGGTGCTTAACCACTGAGCCACATCCCAGCCCTTTAGTGTACTTTATTTAGAGACAGGGCCTCACTGAGTTGCTTAGCGATGTGCTTTTGCTGAGGCTGGCTTTGAACTTGCGCTGTTTCTGACTCAGCCTCCAGAGCCACTGGGATGACAGGCATGTGCCACTGCACCTGGCCAATTTTTTTTTTTTTTTCCATTTTGAGCCAGGACCTTGCTAAGTTGCCCATATTGGCCTCCAACTTGTGATCCTCCTGCCTCAGCCTCCAGAATAGCTGGGGTTACATCACCTCTATGCCTGGCACATATCCTCCTATTTTCTGGCACAATTTTAAAGAATATAATTCACTAATATAGAATTCTCCATCTCTGAAGGTGGGCCTCTGTGGTCTGAGCATATTCCTAAGGCTGTGCCATCGCATCACCATCAATTTGAGAACGTTTCTGCTAATACCCAAAGAATCCCCGTATCTATTAGCAGTCAGTCCACGCTCCCTGGACACTTTTGTGTCTGGACCTACCTATTCTGGAGCCACACAATGCCTGACCTCTTGTGTCGGCGTCTTGCACTGACTGGGCATTTTCAGGATTGCTGTGTCATAGCTCAGGCCAGTCCTTAATTCCTGTGAGTGGCTGGATGCTATTTTGTTGCATGGATGAAGCACATTTTATCCAGTTTGTAACTATTGTGAATAGTGCGTCTTCTCCCTGGCTGCTGAGCGCCAGGGTCCCATTCGTCTGCCTCTTCAGTGCTCACCCTCCTGGGTGTGAGGTGGTAGTGCTTGGGGTTCTGATGTGACCCTCTTCCCCCAAAGTGCACGTGTCTTTTCTCAATGGAAACAGTGTAAAAGTGGGATATTCCCATGAAAGTTCAGGATTCTGTCATCTCTTGATCTCCCCGTGTGGGCTCCCGCCACCCCCACTTCCTCTCTTCTGCTGCCATCTGTCATTCTGGACTTAGGTGCCCACCGGCTCCTGTCCCCCAACGGCCCCTGTGGGTGGGTTTGCTCAGGCGTGGTGCTGGATGCTGCTGATGCCCGCAGGTGCCGGGCAGGGCTTTCGCCTCCAGTGACCTGTGTGTTGGGGCCCTCCCTAGCCTGACAAGGCCCAGGCACTGGTTGAGTGAGATCTCCATCAAAAACCAGCTGCCAGCAATGATCAGGCCCCAGGGATGGACCTGGGACATTCAGAGACTGGCCTTCATGGAGACCTGCTCAGGACAGGATGGACAGCAGCTTTTCTGCTGGGTGAGCTCTGGGCCTTGGTGGAGAGGTGGAGGCCGCTAGCTGGCTGGTGCGGCTGCAGCTCATTCGTGAGCCTGGAGACACTGGGGTTTTATTTAGGGAAGCCACTGTCACATCTAGATGGCAGCAGAGCCCAGGACACCTGGGAGTGAGCTGCCTGTGCCAGCGGAGTGTGTGGTTGCTTTGCTCTCTGAGTCCCCACTTCCAACTGGATCAAACCAACAGACCCCCCCCCCCGACTCTCTAGACGCTGAGACAGTCCTCAAGGAGGGAAGCACTCTGCCTCTTGTCCAGCCACGGGCCTGCCTGGCCATTGGCTCTGCTGCCCATGGGGTGCAGTGCTGGCCTAGAGAGTGTCTGAGGCCCTCGGACACTGACTTTGCAACTTGGAGGTCAGCAGCTGGAAGGGACATTTTATCCCCCCAATTTGCCTGGATTGGCCCAGGCTCTCTTGCCCTTCCTACTGAGGTCATTCTCAGGAGGCCTCTGCTGACCAGGGAGTAGAAGCTGCCCAGGAACTCCCCTGTCCTCTGGCCATGCAAACTGGTGCAGCCAGACAGTCCCCACAAAGCATGGGCCCGTTCCTAGAGGGCGCTTGGGCAATACAAGCAAGGGTTCCTTTTCACCTCACTTCCCAAATGAAAGTGTAGAGAGAGCCTCCTGCCCTGAATCTGGTGGCCGAGGGCCAGGAAGGGGGCCAGGCAGAGGAGGGGACGGCCTGGGAGGGGCATGGGCACTTCCAGAGGCCAGCCACCATGAGAATGACCAGTGGGCTTGTGGAGGGGAGCCCCTTATTTCAAGGGTTTTACCTTGTGACTTCCTTGTGTAGTGTGATTTCCACGTCTACGGAGATTTCCACGTGGGCTCATCTGTTTAATACATCTATGCAGCAGATATTCTAGATACACTCATGTATTGTTTTCCATATGTATCAAAGTCATATATATTCACAGTAAAACTATATTTATAACTTGTGTTTTTGGCTTCTAAAATATATCGTGTTTTCCATACATACTTAAAAGTGACATATGCTTACAGTGAAAATAGTTTGTGAAGTTGGATGTAACTCATGGAAAGGGCTCAGGTCTTGAGGAAATAGTGCACATGTTCTCACCTACGTGTGTTTATGTCACCGTCTGATGGAGTCCTGGAGAATGTCTGGGAGCCCTTAGGAAGCTGCCTCTGCTCCGGTCCTGGCACGGTGGCTTGTTGGCTTGTCTCAGAATGTCACCTGAATGGAATCTGTTGGCATCTCTTTTCTGTCTGGCTTATCTCAGCATTAGTCTGTGAGATTCTGAGATTCACAGAATTCAGGTGTTTCTTTTTTTTCCCCCAACACAGCAGTGTTCCCCTGAAAGTCTCTGCTACAGATCCACTCCTGGGACTGTTGTATTAGATGGTCCCGCGATGCTGCTACCCAGGCCTCCTGCGAAGAACCTTTGCCAACTCATGGGAAATCGCAGTTGTTCTAGATGTGACATTTATGGGTTGAGGGACATATCAAATTTTGATAGATGAAGCCAAAGGCCCTTCCAGACCTCTTGCCACACCCGTGCCCGCCACAGCTGGGCAAGAGTGCCTGCTTTCATCTCCCCTTCTTGCCAACACTAGCTTTTATCCAATTTAAAAACTGATGCTACAGAATGAGAACCACCTCTCACTCCGATCTGTGTGGCTGAATTGCGAGGGGCTAAGGTCTTCTCTTGGATCCATGGCATTTGTGCACCTCTCTGGACGATGTTTCATCTGGATCCTTTGCCCATTCCTCCCAGGTCATCCGTCTTTCTCTGTTATTCTGTGAGCACTGGCGCAGGTTGAGGAAACCAGGGCCACGTATTTGGAGGCATGGGAAGGACATGATTTTAAGACCGGGGGAGTCTACCAGTAGCATTCCAAGCCTCAGCAATGCCCCACACGGTCCCTTTGTTCGCATGCCTCAGTGATGCAATAAGCCAAAATCAGCGGTTTCCACCCGATTTTAGTAAATGCCTTAGAAGAAGATAAACTCAGAACTGAAGGGTGTTGAGAGCCACAGCCAAAGGGGCCCCAGAAAACTTCCAGCTGCCAGCAAACTCCCAGCTGCCGGCTGATGATTGGCTCACAGTGGCCCCAGCAACATCTAGCTGATTGGCTCCTCTGCGGCGATGTTCATTGGGCTGTTTCCCTGCCCTTCAAGCTGCCAGCTGATGATTGGCTCACAGTGGCCCCAGCAACATCTAGCTGATTGGCTCCTCTGCAGTCATGTTCATTGGGCTGTTTCCCTGCCCTTCAGACTACGGAACTGCTCATTGGGGGACTTCTTTGGCTCCGCCCACGCGACCTAGCCAATCGGCCTCAAGAGCAGGAGGATTGGGGGAGGTGGTGGTTGGTGTGTGGGAGAGGCTTGTGGAAGCCGGTGGTGGCAGTTGGGCTCTGAGGGTTTTTCCTGAGGAGCTGTTTTGTTTGGCGTTTGTAGTTTTAAAAATAAAGTTTGTTTCTTTTGACAAGTGGCTCCTGAATTGTGCCCAGTCAGACTGTGGCAGAAGGGTGCCAAGGCGTCTCCACCTCGCTGCCCTGTGTCCACTGCACTGACCCGACAGGAGCACACTTTCCCTCCCAGCCTAGGTCCTACCTGGGGTCCTTCCTCACCCAGCCCTGAAGTCTGGAGTGACTTCAGTTGCCTGAGCTGCAGCCTCTGTGAGTGTCCCCCTCACCTTCGGAAGCTCCTGGAACGCAGTGGCACCTGGTGGTGATGGCGTAGGGGGCTGACAGAATGCGTGAGGACCCACCAGGCTGAGGGTGGAGAGGGAGCTGGGGGCGTGGTCTGTCGGGCAGTGGCTCTTCCCAGACAGCTGGTGGAAGAGGCGTGGATTTGGAAGGAGGGGAGGGCTGGGCAGAGGAGGGGGAAGGGGAGGGGTGATGGCCTGCAGGACTGGCCCTGCCCGGGCACTGGAGTCCTTTCTCCTGCACAGCGAGGCTCCTGCCATCTGCTGTCAGGTGGCTTTGCAATGTCAACCTGAAATGCTGTCACCTTTGTCCCCAGGGCCACTTTGGGATGGTGTGGTGCCTTCTCACATCCTTCCAATTATCCCTCGGGCTTCATGGGTCCCGCAGCACCCTCTCACTCACTGTGGAGGGTCATGGTGACGGGGCGATTGGACACGGGATGGCTGCAGCCTGAACTCTGGGCTGCTCAGCAGAGCCAAGCCCAGGACCATGCTCCAGGGCACACCCCACCCCATCCTGCTTCCTGCGAGTGGAACAGTGTGGGTGTGTGCACTCTCACACCGCCCTCTCCGTAGACAATCCCCTGCGTCTGTGTACATGATACTCATTGCATCAAAAAAACCAAGACATCAAATGATATTTGTTAAACCAACCAGAATGGAGCATGGCTGGGAGCCAGGTCCTGTGCGAGCTCCCTGCCTGCCTTAGAGTGAGACCAAGGCAGGGTCCTGGTCCTAGAGGAGTGGGCCTCCCCACAGAGGTCAGCCAGTGGTGTACTTGGCCTCACAGTGGCCCGTGCAGACTCCAGGCAGGTTTTCTTTTTGGACTGTGGGACAGACATAGGACGTGTACCCTTTCTGTCATTTGTAAGTGAAGTTGGTGGTCCTGAGTACCTTTACACTATTGTGCAGTGTTCACCACCATCCACCTCTGGAACTCAGTCATCTTCCCTAACTGTCCCCGGCCCCTGGAAAGCCTGCTTTCTGTCTCTGTGACGTTGGCTCTTCTGGGGTCCTCGTGTAAGAGGTCTCCAGGATTTGCCTCACTTGGCCCAGTGTCCTCGGGGATCACCCTGTCCTAGCAGGCACCTGGACTTCCTTTGTTTCTAAGGTTGAAAGACCGATGGCTGTTCCATTTTGGGGGCTTATCCATTCACCTGCTGTGTGGGGGGCTTCCATCCCTTGGGCCTCGGGAACAATTCTGCTGTGAACGTGGTATACAAAGTCCTAAAGTGTACCGAGTTAGTCGCTGACATTCTGAAACAGGGAGATTTCATCCCTTTGAAAACCCCAGTTCCCGCTTCTCGGAGACTGAGCCACTTCTGGCCACATCTGGCCACTCTGACACATGAGGACCAGCTGCTTCATCGGGAATGGAGACCTCCTGTTCCTGATGCAGACTCCACCCCGCCCTGTTGTCATCCAGACGTGAAGACCGGAGGTCAGTGGTCTGTTACTTAGAGCTATGGTTAAAAAAAAAAAAAAACCAAATATTTACATTACCTGTGTCTATCAAGAATGGAAATAGAGGGGCTGGGGATGTGGCTCAAGCGGTGGCGCGCTCGCCTGGCATGCGTGCGGCCCGGGTTCGATCCTCAGCACCACATACCAACAAAGATGTTGTGTCCGCAGAGAACTAAAAAAAAAAAAATAAATAAATAAATATTAAAAATTAAAAAAAAAAAGAATGGAAATAGAGCTGGTATCTTCTGCATATTGAACTTGGAAACAGGGAGCACAGTTGGTTCCCGGGAGGCTGGAGGCGCAAGGTCGCTCGCTGCTCCTCTGGTGCCTTGGGAAAGCGCAGCCTGTCTGGATTGGCTTCTGGCCTGCACGTCCTGAGACCCCCGAGACCCCCTGAGACCCCCGAGACCCCCCGAGACCCCCGGTGCGGGTGTTTAGAGCTGCCCAGTGTGTGCTGCTTTGGTGCGGCTGCCATGAGGACCCATCAGAGCAGGAGCAGGTGGGTCTGAGGATGAAAGGGTGGCGTGGTCCCATGAGCTCCCGCATAGCCGGCGCCTGCTGTGGGTGAATGTTGGTGGCCCCCATGTTGAGACAGCCTGGGAGCAAGGCCACTAAGAGGGAGGCCGAGGAGTGACTGGGCCGCCTGGGCCAGGAGCGCCTCCCCTGACCATGGCTTGAGGGCTCCAGGGAGTGAGCTCACCCCTCTTTGTCCTCCTGCCTACCAGGTGGGGATGCAGCATTTGTCCCCTCTGGGGGACCTTCTTGGAAGCAGGGGGCAACCTGCACCAGACACCCCATGTGCTGTGCCTTGGTCCTGGGCGTCCTGGTCTCCAAACTTTGAGGAACACGCTTCTATTAGTTGTGACTGTCTCGGCCTGTGCAGTTTGCTGGGTAGCTGGAGCACACGGAGACGGCATGCAGCGTCCGACTCTTTTCTTTTGGCTCGTTTGCCTTTGTGGTCAGGAAACAGGGCAGTGATGTAATAGCAGAGGCCTTGTCCTCCTTGACTACAGTGGCCACACGGGCATGCCCACCCCACGTTAGCCAGGAGGAAGCTGCTCACCGAGGTGTGGTAATCTGCCCATGGTCTCATAACCATTGCAAAGCTGGGGACGGAGCCCATTAATAACAAAGAAAGAGCAGAGTGGGCGACGATGATTAATGGCTGTCATCCTGGGTGAGCTGTGGCCAGGCCTTTCTGGGAGTCTTACTTTTAAAAGCAGTTGCTAGGTCCAAATCGCATCTCTTTGTTGTTGGAGTTTGCGGTCCTCTGGAAAGGATGAGGATCTTTTCCTATGCTGCTTCTCTGGGCATCCGCATGTCTTTATAGAACAGACTCACTCGAGTTTCACAGAAGAGCCAATTTCTTTCGAAAATGACATAAACAGGAGCACAAATTCTTAGGAGTACCACGGAAGGGCTGGGGTGAGGCTCAGTGGTAGAGCACTTGCCTGGTGTGCACGAGGCTGCAGGGTGGATCCCCAGTGCCCGGTGGACAGAGGGAAGCCATGAGAAGAAGCCAGTGACCAAGAGCAGTGACCAAGAGCAGTGTTGGAGTAGCAGTCTTTCTGGGCAGGTCCCCTGCAGGGTGTGCAGCCTGGAAGGAGTGGCGGACCTTGGGCAATACCTGGTCTGTCCCCATGTCAGGACCAAATATTTATGCCTACCTGTGACTCCCCTCCAATACTTGTTCAGCTGAAGTTTTTGTTTAAGATGCTGGGCCCCCAGAGGGGTTTCCCTTCCTTTTTTTTTGGTACTAGGGATTGAACTCAGGGGCACTCGACCACATCCTCAGCCCTATTTATATTTTATTTAGAGACAGGGTCTCACTGAGTGGCTTAGTGCCTCACTGTTGCTGAGGCTGGCTTTGGACTCGCGATCCTCCTGTCTCAGCCTCCTGAGTTTTTGGGATTGCAGGTGCGCACCACTGTGCCTGGCTCCAGAGGGGCTTCCTGTGGGTGTATTTGTTCTTAGCCTTGTGAGGTGCTGCACACCGGTAATCCCAGCAACAAGGGAGGCTAAGAGAGGAAGGTAAGTTTGAGGCCAGTCTCAGCAACTTAGTGAGACCCTGTCTCAAAAAAAAAAAAGAAAGAAAATAAATAAGATGGGTGGAGGGTATAGGGGTCCTGGGATAGCAGACCCTGTCCTGCAGTGGGGATTTCATGACCTGAGACATGGTCACTAGCCAGCCTCCCTGCTTTTATATTTTTTGTTTTTTTATGGGGCCCCAGGAATGGAGATAGATAGATATATTTCACTAGTGGTAAAATTCACAGGACATAAGATTTACCATTTCAGCTATTTTAAAATGTACAGTGCAGTGGCATGT
Source organism: Urocitellus parryii (assembly GCF_045843805.1). Lineage (NCBI taxonomy): Eukaryota > Metazoa > Chordata > Mammalia > Rodentia > Sciuridae > Urocitellus > Urocitellus parryii. Next base: position 181,492,596 of record NC_135537.1, on the reverse strand, counting down.
AATACATCCAAAATATTCTGCCACCATCACCAGGTGTCTGTGCTTAAAGGAAATTAGGCCATTAGGCAGTCACTCCCCGTCCCCGGGCTTTGGCAGCCGCCAATCTACTTTCTGCCTCTGCCTTCTGTTTGGGGTGAGTGGAGTCTGACGTGTGGCCTTTGGTGTCAGCACTGTGCTCTCCGGGCCCCTCCATGCTGTGCCCTGGCGGCTCCCAGCTGAGTGGGCCCCCCTGTGTGGGTGGAGCACGTTTATGGATCCAGGCCTCTGTTGGCGACAGTGGGTGGCTTCTGCTTTGGGCTGTTGAAAATAGAGTGGCATGAGCGTGCACACACCAGTTTTTGTTTGAGCACTGCTTTTAATTCTTCGGGGTTTCACTTACTGAGAAGACAGCAAACTGTTTTCCGCAGCAGCTACACCACTGCACGTTCCCCCGAACCTGCGAGGGTTCCCTCACGGCCACATCCCCGTCGGCGCTTGTGCTTTTCTTTTTAAACAAGTTACAGGCTGGGGCTGGGGTTGTGGCTCAGTGGTAGAGCGTGTGCCTTGCACCTGTGGGGCACTGGGTTTGATTCTCAGCACCACATAAAAGCAAATAAGGGTATTGGGCCCATCTACAACTAAAAAAATTTTTAAAAAAATTATAGTGAGCCTGAAGTGGCATCTCATGGTGGTATCCATCTGCCTTTCCCTAGTGACTAGTGATGTCAAGTACCTTTTCCTGGGGTTTCTGACCTTGCTATTACCAACTATGCCATGGTGGACAAACCACTCTCCTCCTCTGGGCCTCTGTTTCTTCATCTGTCCTAGCTGGCCTGGGTAAATGACCTACAAGGCCCCTGAAAGAGTTTTGAAAACACTGAGCCCCTTTGGCACTGTTTAAGGTTGATATGTATTTTTTTTTTTTTCACCACTAAGGGCACAGAGTATCTAATTTTCTGGGTATTGCCAATTTTGACATTTTAAAAATAAAACCGATCATTACTTTATAGACGCAAAACCCACCCTCTTTTCCTGCTTCCCCTGTCATCGAGCCAGTCACAGTCCTCAGTGAAAAGCCAAAAAGGAACCTACTTTGCACCCCTAGATACACCAAAAATCAGAGTTCCCAGATAATAGGTCTTGGGCACCTCCTGTGAACCTGAGCTCCGTCCTGTGCGGTCTTGGCTCTGACCTTTGTTTTACCATCCTGGGTTCTGGTCCAGGGTTAGCAGGATCTGAGAAGGTGGCTGCTAGCCCCTCGGGACGGGTGGTGGGAATTGATATTCTGGGTTCTCATGCTGTTTTCCCTTTGAACACTTGTTGGCTTTTTGTGAAGTATTTTAAACTGCTCATCAGCCCTAAGGTCTGCCTCCTCTACTCTTTGCAAGAAAATGTTCCCTGAGTGTACCTGCCTCAGGCTTTCCTTGGGTAATTCCTTCATGGTGGGGTGGGGTGGGGGAAGCAGCAGGGAGAACACTTGGGGCCCAGTGAGATGCAGATGGGGTGACAGTGACAGTGGTGCCCACAACACACAGTTCAAGGGCAAGTTCCTGCTCCCTTCCTCTCACCTCTGGCTCGGTCCATTTCTTCCACTGAACTTGACTAATAGAAATGTTTTATGCTTGGAGAGAATTCACTGACCACCCAGAGTCTCTGCCATAGGAACATGCACATAATTTAAATTTAAAATGCTTTTGTTTCAGTGTTTAGCAAATCTGTTTTGGATAGAGTGACTGATGACACCAGCATAGATACGTGAAAGTTGTGGCAGAAGTTTATTATATATGAAATAAGTTAAATTTTTGCAGGGCTCTACTTCCTAGTGAGAGGGACGGGTGTATGTGTGTGTTTCAAATGGCCCAGGTGTCCTTGGATAAGTATCAGTGTCAGAACCAGTTCCATCCCTGTTTTTTTCATTTATTGGTGTAGACGATGGCAAACTGGTTTACATAAGTTCACGCACCGTAGTGAATAGTTTTGTTAGAGCTGTGTCACTCTGCTTTTTGAACCCTGGAGATTGAAGCCCAAAGCCATAAAATGATCCTTCACTCAAACCACCACAGAACCCTTGGCCCCATGTGTTCTCCCCGCTGGGAGCCAGGACTCAGCTTCTTGTTCCCCAGGTGCCCCTCCTGCAGCCATGTGGGATGGGGGTGTTATGGATGGGATGTGGGGTGTGCCCCAAAAGCTCACGTGTGAGACAACCAAGGAGGTCTGGAGGAGAAATGATTGGGTCATAGCCTTCACGTAATCACTGGAGTGATCCCTGGTGGGATTAACTAAGTGGAGGCAGGTATGGTGTGGCTGGAGGAAGTGGTCCATTTTGGGGATGGCCATGGGGTAGATATTCTGTATCTGGAGAGTGGAGCCTTCATCTCTGCAGCCTGATCCCCATGTGAGCTGCTTCCCTCCCCCATACTCTTCCACCAGACGTCCTGCCTCACCTCCAGCCCCGAGGAATGCAGCTGGCCTTCTATGGACTAAGACCTCTGAACTGTGAGCCCCTAAATACACCTTTCCTCCTCTACATTTGTTCTGGTGGGGTCTTTCAGTCACAGCAGTGAAACAGGGGTGTCCTCCAGAGGTGCCTGGAGGTCTGTGATTCCCTGGGCCCAGCTCCTCACTGGCGTGTCCAAAGTTTGGGGACACCCTGAGTCTGGGGCCAAGTGCTCAATGGCTATACTAGCGCCAGGCTCTTGGGGTAGGGTTCCCCTGGGAGATTGCCAGCAAGAGTGTCAGGGAAGTGTGAGGGACGGGGACTCTGGGGTGGTGGCGCTGAACTCCTGTCACTAATAAGGGCTAGGGCCCACTGCTGCGGCTGAGACCACGGGTCCCTGGGGTGACCCAGGCAGTATTCAAAGCAAAGGAGTCACAGAGGTCAGGGGCAGCTCCTGTCTGATGCGCTTGTGATTTTGCTTTGGAGTCCCCTGCGCCAGCCAACCCCCAGGGGCATGTTCCAAACGCACTGCTCAGGCGTGGGGTCTGTGTGCGTGTGTGTGTGCGTGAGAGAGAGAGATACGGTGTGTGGGCTGGGATGCAGTGCATGCGGTGTCAGTGTGTATGCGGGTGTGCACAGTGTGTGCTGTGTCGTCTGCCTGCATGTGTGCGGCGTGTTTGTGTTACACCGTGTGCCTGTGGTGGGCGTGGAGGGACAGGCCGGTGTGCGTTAGAGGGGATGTGCACTGTGCGCCGGGTGCCCGCGGCCGTTCGTCTGCACCCTGCTCCAGGCTCTGCCGACTGCGGCGACGGTTGCAGCCTGCAGCGCGGGAACGCAGCGCCGCGGACCGAGCCGAGCGCGGCGGGTAACCATGGCAACAGATGCTCCTGCCACCCCGCGCAGCAGGGGCCGCCGCGCACCGCAGTCGGTGGGCGTGGGGGAGGGGAGGCCGCGCGCCCCCAGACACCGGCGGCGAGCCCTGCTGCTCTGGGCTCGAAGCTTCCCCGACGTCGACACCCTCTGGGTGCACCCCGGGAGCGTTCGCACGCCCGTCCTCCTCATTCCCGGCTGCTTGCCTGGGGACCAGGGAACCTCACTCGGGCTCAGTGTGGCCTGGGGTCCCCTTTGCAACGCGCTCACCGCTGTTAGGCGGGAAGCCGCAGGCGTGGTGGTCGGCTGCCCATCCCCAGTGCTGGCCGCACAGCTGCCCGTTCTGAGGGTGGGGAGGCCGCCGCCTTAGGGCCCTGGGCGGCACCTCAAGCAGAGCTGTCCTGTTGTGTGAATATACAGATGTTCCTTCTGCCCCACCCCCCGAAGACCCGAGGGACCCCAAGTTGACAGGGTGGGGAAACTAGGTTGGTATCAGCAATAGCACCTCGGGGGAGAGGGCTGGCCAGGTCCCACCGGAATGGACTGTGCCCCTTCCCACGGCCACCCAGAGCCGCCTGGTGAGGCCCCTTGGTAGCCTGCCTCACCCCAGGAGGTCGGCGAGGTTCTCACTCCTCCGTCCATGACCTTTATCAAGTGAGGGATTCTAGAGCATGGTGCCCAGGCGGCGGCAGGACTGGAGACCAGTCAGAAGTGGACACTCCGGGCCCTCCGACCCGCGGATTCAGAGGGGTGTGCGCCCCAACCCCGCGACTGACGGAACAGGAGGCTGAGAGGGGAGGCTCGCTGGTATTGGCAGCCTTTGGGCGAAGCACAGGGCCACAGTGCCCCTTCCTTCACGGGGTCCCAAGAGAGACCTGGCCCTGGAAGTCCTCGTTCTCTAAGGGCTCCATCTAAGACCGGAGCCGACTCTCAGCGGTCCTCGACCCCCTCCCCGGGCTGGATCCAGCAGCTCTGCGGGCGCTGCAGAGGCCGGAGGAGCGGAGGAAAAGACGGATCCCAGTTCCTCTCGGTGCGTCCGGAGCGGCCGGAGGAAGCTCGGGCAGGCGCTGAGGAGCGCACGAGCGCCGCCTCCTGGTGACAGCGCCAGAGCCGCTCTAAAGGGGCGGGGCCACCTGACAAAGGGGGCTTTCTGTGTCCCCGCTGGGGCACCCTGCCACAAACCAGCCCGCGTTACTGCCATCCCCTGGACTAGTAGATGATGCCCGACTGTCACTGTGTTTCAGCTCTGGGTTTCCTTGAACTCTGCTTCATGTGGGATGATAGTGGACACGTGGCACATCTCTGTCCACAGAGAGGCCCGACGCTGCCCTCCAGAAACTTCCTGGCTGGCCAACTAAATGAACTCATCCTTTGTTACTTAATTTTATTTTTATTTATCTTTTATTTTGATGTCAAATTCTATACAGAACTGGTGAATTTTATTGTGTTCTTCAAGAATATCTTCTTCACATTTTAAAATCGCTGCAGGTTACTTCATTCTAAAGGGAACATATTAAAACAGCAACAACAATAACAAAAGCCAGAAAATCAGTAGCAGGAACCCGAATTGAAGGTGATCTTTAAAATCAAATACATGACAAATAAAGCCAGGTGACATTTCATTCTGGCCCCACTGCTCTGAGCTTGGCCTCCGTCCTCACCACACGGGAGGGTCATGAAAGACATGGGCGGATCACCTGCTCGAACCTTTCTGCTGGAGAATCAACAGGGTGAACTTGAAAGGGGAAGGGACTTTCTCACTCTTAGATACAAAAGCATTTGTCAGTCTGTCTTTTCAGAATGCTTGGGCCAGAGCAGTTTGTGAGGACTAACTCATTTTGTCACGGGGACCACCCTGTGAGACGGTGCTGCCATGGTTCCCGAGTTAACAGATGAGGCACCGAGACCAGAGAGACGGGCAACTTGCCCAGGGCCATGGAGCTGGTGAGCTTTGGAGCTGGTGGGAACTGAACTTGAACCCCGGACATGCTGCTTGGAGTGTGCCTCCACACACATTGCACATACAGGGCCGCAGAGATGGGAAAACCAGCCCCTGTGGGCATCTAGTCTGTGTCCTGACCTGGGAGGCTGGTCCTGTGGACAGTGGGACAGACAGAGGGTTTTCCTCCATCCTCTTTCCTCTTTCCTCTGGAGTCTCCACGTACCTGCTGGCCCAGACGCCAGAAAGCAGACTCCAGGGGCAGGGCTGTGGCTCAGTGGTAGAGCGCTGGCCTGGCACGCATGAGACATGGGTTCCATCCCCAGCACCACATAAGAAACAAACAAAACCAAACCTAAATAAACAAAATAAAGGTATTGTGTCCATCTACAACTAAAAATATTTAAAAAAAAAGAAAGAAAAGGAAAAAGAGAGCAGGCTCAGGGGCTGAGCCAGTGTGGCCACCTTGAGTGTGAGTCCGGGGGGTTTCTGGGGTTGGTGGTGCCTTGCCTGCCCCTGTGAGTGTGCGCCCCTTCTTGGCTGTGAATGTGGACTCTCATGCTCTCCTCACCAGGTGGGCAGGCTCAGGAAGGCCAAGACTGGAGCCGGGCCCATCCAGGCAGAGCCCCAGTCCAGCCAGAGCTGGTGGGGGTGGGGGGCTGGCCTGGGCAGGGCCTGGGTGTGGCTGCAGGCAGAGAGGATGCTGTCCCTGGGAGGGCAGCCCGTGCTGGAGAACTCCTGGATGTGGGGTCCGAGGCCCACAAGCCAAAGTGCAGAGCTTTCAGGCCTAGGCAGGACCCAGCTCTGGGCAGCTGGTCAGGCAGCTTGGAGTGCAGGCTGGGATGGATCCTGGAGACTGGCTGAAGCCAAAGGTCCAAGCCTGAGGCCTGGGAGGAGCTCATAGGTGAAGGTAGGCTAATCTGGACAAATGCACACTTGCAAAAATGTGTATGGCCTTGCCACAGGAGAGGGACAAAACTTGGCAAAGTCAGCTGTCTGCAGAGGGCTGTGATCATCCCCTGGCTGCCCTCTACTGGGCACCTGCCTGGGCATGCGTGTGCCCTGTGCTGCCTTCTGCAGATGAGAGCCTCATCCTTGGATAGCACAGGGAGGTGGGCATGCTGTAGAGTCCCAAGTTTCGGGTGAGGAAATTGGGGATGGGAGAGGTATGGGCTGTGCCCAGTGCCACAGCTCCTGGGGGATCAGGACTGGAACACATTTGTCCTCCTCCAAAGCCTAGTTTCTAAAACACAGTTTTGAATGCATAGCACTCAAGGGGTTTCATATGCAAAATGTGCAGGAGAAAGTCCTCCGCTGCTGGCCCCGTACCGTACCGGAGCAAATCAACACGACCTTATTTGCTGTTTCCACCTTGTGTGTTCTTGCTGAGCGCCAGGGCTTGGAGACAACACTGCTTCCCTGTCAGGTCACAAAGAGCCGCCTCATTCCGCTTCCTTCCCAGCGAAAGCCCACCCTTGCTCCAGGAACGGCTGGCTGTCCAGCGGGGGGCCGTCCTCAACAAGAGTGAATTGCTTCTCCTGTTTGCAATGTCCTAGGGAATTAACAGTTTATTACATACGGGGCCAGTTCCTGGACTGCATGGAAACCAGCCGCCCTGGGGAACAAAGTGCCCTCATGTTGGTGACTGTGACCTGCCAACCTGGATGGGACTGTGATGGGATGGGTCCCTTTATCCCGGGGTTCTTTGTGCTGGGCAGTGCCCTCCCAGGTGATGGCAGTGGAGGCTCAGGGCTCGAGGCTGGAACTGGTGGCCAGGGTTCCAGGGGCAGTGTCAGCATGCTCTTCCCGGCTGCAGCTCCGTCCCTGCAGGGCTCCTGTGCGCCCCCGTGTGGCCACAAATGGCAGCGCCTCTTCTGGGACTGGGAGGACCAGGGCACTTCCCCGGGCCTGGTTCTGGAGAGAGGAGAGCGCTTGCTCTACCCCTGCCAATCTTTGGCCAGCTCCTCTGTGTGGGCCTGGGGCACTCTCAAGCCACAGCCGGGGCTGTGTGGGACATTCCTTTCGACTGTGACACATACTCCAGGCACGGCTTTGGAGAAGGAAACTGGCCACAGGACGTGGCCTGAGCTCCATACTGGGCTCACCAGCTGGGCTGGAGGCGCTGAGCCGCGGAGCAGGAAGCCAGCTCTCAGCCACATTGCCGCAGACGTGGCTCCTGAGGCCGGCTCTGGGTGCTGCTCCCAGCAGGGACCTCATGCTGCCAGCTTCAGGTCCATCAGGGAGAGAATCTGCACCACAGGACGGGTGGGGGGGGACGCTACAAGCCAGGGCTTTTGTTCTGGAGAGTGGGCTTGCTAGCACACCAGCGTCTCTGGGGGACCCTCCTCGGGGATGTGCCTTTCTGTCCCTTGCTTGTGAAGTACTCATGTCCGCTGGCCCCCGTGGTTCTTGGGGAGAACAAAGGGTTGCGAGTTTCTGCAGACATGCCGTAGGGACGCCACGGTGCCCTCTCTGTGCCGGCAGGCTCGCTTCCAGGACCTGAACCTCAGACGCACAGAGGGGCCCATGTTGTAGCCAAGAGGACTCAGGACCAGTTTTCAGGGATTGAAAACTGTTCAGACACAGCTCTGTCCCTTTGCATGGGTCAGCCACAGCATCTGGGCTCCGACATCCTCATCTGTATGAGGGGCTGGGTGGAAGGGTCTCCAGGGTCTCTTCCAGCTCTGACATTCAGCCAAGTGTCCCCAGCCACCCACCAGCCGCCCACATCCCACCACGAACATCTCCAGATCTCTCCTGGAAATTCCGCCCCGTGGCCAACGGGCTGCACCCTCTCAGTGGGCCACTCCCTCCTCCGTCTGCGTTCTGGGGCCAGGGGCTCCTCTCTGGTCCCATGGCCTGAAGCCCTCTCATCCTGTAGACAAGCCGGTGTTCACACCGCAGCCAAACCGCGCTGGGCACCCAGCTCCAGTGCAGGCTCTGCAGCTGCTTTACCAACACAGAACCCGGGTGTCCAGGCGCCGGCCCCTCCCCAGCATTTCCCCATCTCCAGTGGCTCCACTGCCGCAGGACCTGAACGTCACCACCCGCATTTGATCTTCATCCCTCAGGCATTCTATCTCCAAGAGCCTGAAAACCTTCCGTCCCAGTCTGTCCTCTTGTATCATCTCCACCCTGCCACCAGGATGCCCTGCTGGGACCCCAGCGGCGCCCTCCTAACTGTCCCCAGCTGCTCCCATTCCCGTGTTCATGGGACCACGCCCGGGTGACCTGGCCGGGGCTCAGACACTCGGCTCTTCCTTTCTTAGGGAAGCGTGCCTACTGCTCCTGGCTCTTCCTGGCCACCCTCCAGCTTAAAACGTCACCCCCACTGCCTGGGGTCAGTCCTGTCCCTCGCCCCGTCACCATGAGCTGCCTGAGTGCGGTCCCCCTCCAGCCCCTGCCGCAAACTTCAGACTTCAGAGTGTGTGGCTTTATTCTGCCTGACCAAGGGCCGCGACTGTACGCAACAGAGGCCCGGGGTGGCCTGTCGCTGGCACATGGGGATGTCCTGGAGCGGGCTGGCTGCTGGGGCGTTCTGGGAACCTGGCCCGGCAGCTCCTCTCCCGACAGAGCTCACTCTGCTTTCTTCCGAGTCGTGGATCTTGTCTGAGGGGCCCAGGGCCCGGGGCAGGCGGAGGGGTCGGCCGCTCTGGGAAGGACCAGGAGGTCGGCTTCTGAGGGAGGGTGAGGCTGCCTGGGCTCCTGGCCGTCCACTCTGTGATGTCCTCCAGCCTGAAGCCAGCAGCTCAAGGGCCTCTCAGGGTCCCAAGGAGTCTCCCCTCTTGGTGCAGGCGGGTGGTCACCAGCTGGGCAGGGTCAGAGCCCGGGGCCGGCTGCCTAGGTGCACGGAGGGGTGATGGTGGGGAGCAGGGAGCCTGGCTGTATCCTCCCTCTTCCTTCCAGCCTCCGGCCTGGCATGGTGGGGTGTTACGTGACCTTGGCCAGAAGAGCCAGGGTACCCAGCAGTGCCGACATCAATGGAGGCCACCCCTTTGGCAGGAGAGCAGACCCCGAGGGCAGTTCTGGGGAGAGAGGAGGGATCACATCTCAGCCCAGGTCCTCCACCGAGGACCAGGGGCTTCCAGCTGTCCCCAAGAGCCCCCAAACTTCTTCCCTCCCCACTCCCAGGGGGGTGTCGGGTGGCCAGGTCAAAGGGTGTGCCGCCTACCTGTGTGCCCGTCTGTGGACGGGGCGGGGGAGGGTGGCCCTCCCTCCCTCGGGCGCAGCATGGGCTTCAGGGTGTCGGGGTCCCCGTCGTTGGGTTCGGGCACGATGCCCAGTAGCTGGCACATGAGCTCGTACACGTGCACACTTTCAAAGGGCTCCACCTCCAGGCCCTCCTTGAAGCTGGGGCCCACGGCCCGGAAGATGGTCTTCATGTCCAGGTCCTGGTTGTCGAAGCCGTGCTCCCCGTTGTTGAACTGGACGCTGATTCTCTGCAGGGAGGGGTGGGGTGTCCAGTCCTTGCCGGGAGCCCAGGCACCATGGAGCCCTCTCGCCCTCTGGGCATCCCCTGGGGGTTGGCGCCCAGGTGGGCAGATGGCCTTGGGAGGGGTACCAACTTGGGGATGGAGGGATTCTGAGACTCGGCTCCTCTGAATTCTGAGACCATGAAGATGGGCCAAAGACACGGCCTTGGCCTGGAGCCGGGGAGGTAACCGGAAGGGGCTGGGCTTCTAGCGTGGGGCTGGGCTGGGCCTCCTTCAAGGGAGTTGGGGATGGGTGCTCAGCGGCCACCTCCCCTGGGACTGCCTCTCCCTGCTCCACTCTCTGCTCCCCTTCAGGTGCCCTTGGCTCTGTGCCCGTTCTCCCCCGTGGCTGGGCTTCCCACGCCCAGGTGCACCTGCACTCCTGTTCCTAGTGCACACTGAAGGGTGTGTGCCCACACTGGGGACTAGCTAGACACGGGGCTCTCCTGGCCCTTGGGGAGCCGCCTGCCAGTGAGTGGTGCCCCCAACAGGAGCTCACCCCATGGATGACGTAGCCGGGGTCGCTGTACATGACCAGCGGGGCGATCCTGGGGTGGTTGGCGTAGTGGAAGGATTTGGGGAACTGCTCCTTCCTGTAGACGTGCAGCCGGGGGTGGGCGCCCTTCAGCACGCCGTACACCTCCTCCAGCCTCCCCTCCTTGGGGATCAGCATGCCGTTCGGCCCGTAGTCCAGGAGCTCGAACTCGATGTCCCGGAAGGTGAAGTTGGGGAACTTGTGGAACTCCACCAGGTCGCTGGCTGTCTTGTGGACGGTCGTCATGCCGTGGTCAGACGTGACGATCAGGTCGAGGCTGCTGGTGAGGTTGTGGCGCTCGATGCTGTCCCGGAGGTAGCCCACGGTCCTGTCCACCTGCCTCACCATCTCCTTCCTCTGCGGGGACTCTGGGCCGTACTTGTGGCCTGTGGAGTCCGGCTCCCCGAAGTAGAGAGTGACCAGAGCCAGGTCCTCCTCTGTGAACCACCGCATCACCGTGTCGATGTTGGCCCTCCACTCCTTCTCGTCTTTGTAGTTGTGTAGGATGCCCTCCTTCCGACTCAGCGTCACGGCGGTCCCTTGGTAGGTGACGTTCCCACCAGGGTAGAAGAAGGAGCCGGTCTTCAAGCCCTGCAGGGACAAGGCAAGGTGGCACTGAGCCCTCAGGACCCTTGGCTGGCAGCCCTGCTCGTCCTGTGCCCATGCCCACGTTGGCCGGCTCACTCGCCCCTCTCCTGCCGTGTTCCTCAGGCTTTTTATTTTCTGAAGCTTATGATTCAGTCTGTTATGTCTGTCGTTCGTATGGTCCTGGGTCCCTGCGTCAAGCCTGACCTGCCCAGAGTCCTCTCTGGCCCTGAAGCCCAGCCTCACCAACGGGTGCAGGCAGGTGTCTGTCCATCTGTCTGTCTCGTGCCGTCCCCTGCCCTCCAGACTTCAATCTAGTCATTCATCTTTCCATAAATTGTTGCCACTTCATTTCCAGATCTGTCTGCCTCCTGCCCTGGCCAGCAGGCCCACCTGCCAGCTCACTGCCCCAAGCCATGAGATGCCAGGTCCTCGCTCTGACACTCTGCTGCCGGAGGGGGCCCGAGCCCTGCATGGACAGGCAGGAGGGGACTTAGGTGCGTGGAAGCACTGGCTGTCAGGCGGGCTGGGCTCAGAAGTGTCCTCTGGGCTCACCTGGAAAACCTCCCCTTGAACTTATGGCCTGGAGCGGCACCTCGGCGCTGTGTGGGGCGGGATTCCTGGCTGCACACCGCCACCACCCACCATGCCACCCGTGACCCTGCAGAACTCGGCTGTCCAGCCCGTGAGGGCCATGGGTGCCACGCAGATCAACCAGGTCGCTACATGCTTCCTCGTGGTCAGTCCTGCCCTGGGGCCACCAGGGAACCAGCTACTCAGCTCTCACCAGTGCTGGACTCCCGGCAGGCCACGGGCTGGGCTCTCCCACTCTCACAGCCTTGCTGGCCAGGTCCCCGTCCCCTCTGGCGTCCGTGCGGGCAGGGCCATGTTACCTGCCTCTGGGCTGTGATCCAGATGGGCACGCTGCCATTGTCCCACCAGCTCTGGATGCCGAGGGTGGCGTGGTAGGGCAGCTTCACCTTGGTGGTGAAGTTGTAGAACATGTTGTGGACGACCCCGTGGTTCTCGATGTATTTGCCTGAGGGAGGAGGAGGCGGCAGGGCGCGGAGGTGAGCCCGGGAGAGAGCCTGGCGCATCCTGCACTTGCCTCCCCTGAGCCCTGCTGCTCGCCACTCAGATGGGATGGGGTCTCTGCTTTGCAAGCCCCCCGGGAGCTTTATTTGCCCCTGGTCAGTTGCCACCAATGGGGAGGGTCCTGTGGGGACCCCCTCTGCAGCAGGTTTCTCACTTTGGCGTGCATGGTGCCTGGGCAGGGCTGTGCCCGCTCACCTGGTGTCTCAGGCCCTGCCTGCCCCCAGGCCCGGCCAAGGTCAGCACTCACCAGTGACCAGCGTGAAGTGGCAGGGGCTGGTCTGGGTGACGAAAGCCGGGGTCATGTAGCGAGCTTTCACCCCTTCCCTAGCCATGGCGTCCAGGTGGGGGGTCTCCACGTCCAGGTCGTAGTTCCAGCGGAAGCCGTCGAAGGACACGAGCAGCAGCTTGTTCTGGCGGTCCTGCCTTGGGACGGGCACCCCAGCCCCCGGAGCCAGCAGGGTGGCCAGAGCCCCAGCGAGGAGGGTGGCTGAGGCTCTCATGACGGCTCTCCAGAGGGACAGGTGCAGGGCGTCTCAGGCCCCGGAGGGCAAAGTCCCGGGGTCAGCTGGGCCGTCTTATCTCAGGCTTCTTCAGCGATGGGCGGGCACACAGACCTGGACGCAGGAACGCTCCAGGCCCCGAGTGGACGCCTCTCAGTGTGGGCTGCTGGGCACCTGAGCATCCCTCTCCTCCCAACAGGGCCCTGGGTCCTTGCTGCTCCCTCCCTGTGCCCCAGGGTGGGCGGGGTCCTACACAGACCCCAGCCCTCAGCAACTCCTGGCTTACTCTGACCCAGAGGACACGGGGGTGGGATGGACTCCCTCTCCAGCCAACAGTTTACCTGGCGAGAGCCTGTGGGTGGGCTTCCTGGGCCTGGGCCAGACCCAGCCCAAGGCCTGCCTCATCCCTAGGGACCTCCAGCCTGGCCCCTTCCCTGTCCTCTTTGTCCACATGGTGGTGGCCTGGGCCGGGCGGTGGCTGTGGGAGCGGGGATATGGCTGGACTGGAGGTGGATTCTGGAGGTTTTGATGAAGTACTTGCTGCTGGCTGCGTGGGAGTGAGCCGCCCTCTCAGTCTTGTTGAACAGCACACCGGCCACAGCGGCCCACTGCCCCCTGAGTTCTGCTACAGCTAGCAGACACTGCCACAGAGCGACGCCACCTCTGTGTGCCCTCACAGCATCAGCAGCCCCCGCCGAGGCGCAGCCGTGTTCCCTGGCCAGGCCCACGGGGTGGGCGTCTGGGCCCTCCCTCCCCAGGCCCAGGAAGCACACTTTCTGGGGAGGCTTCCTTGCCACCAGCCTTGGTGAAGCTGGTGCGTGCTGAAGGCTGGGAACCACAGGGCAGGTTGGTGACCACCATGAGAGGCCCACTCGGGGCTGAGGCGCAGGACAGCCACGGAGACTGGCCCCCTGCATTGCACAGACTCCCAGTGCAGGGGACACTGCCACAGCAGAACTGCAGGCGGCTCTGGGAGAGGGAAGGGGCTTCCCGTTAATGAGCGCTGGGGTGAGAACCCAGAAGGCCCCTCTGCTCACCTGGGATTTGCAGGAGAGCTACTTATAGGATGGACTGAACTGGGAGGAAGAGGGTAGGAAGGCTTCCTGGGAGAGGGACACACGTGGAGGTGAGGGAGTACTGGAGCTGGGAGGTGGGCAGGCGGTCCTGTGGGCTGTGGAGGGCTCCGGGTGTATGCTGGGCTGGGCAGGGGAGTCATCCCTGGTATCTGTTCTTCTGTGGCAAGATGGCTGCTGAGAAGGAAGACTCCATTTCCCAGCATTCTGTGCAGTGAGGCTTAGCCATGTGACTAGGTCCTGGCCAATGGGATGGTAGAAGCCATCATGTGGGTTCTCCCAGCCTCTGGCTAGAGTGCAACTTCACTCTCCTTTGCTGATTCTTGCCTCTGGTGCCTCCAGCACCAAGGACCCAGAGCTCCTGGGATGGTGGGAACTAGCCTAAAGAGCCTGGTCCCCCAAGGTGTCCTGGGCAGTGGCCCTGCCAGCTGGCCCAGGGCTGCTCAGCCCCAGGCTGCATCCTCCCAGGGGGGATTAAGCCCACTTCTCCATGATTTGGGCTGGCAGTCACTCTCAGGGGACCTCCTCTTAGCTGAGAGAGCCCTAGGCCTGGGTCCTGGGGTTCAGCTGCCAGGAGGGGGCGGGAGGCAGGTGAGTCAGGAGCTGGTCCGCAGTCCAGGGCCTGGCCAGGGCTGGCTGCCTGGACAGGAGTGGATGTGCTGGGGCTGGCGCTGGCCTTGGTGGCCGGTGGACTGAGTTCTCTGCATTTCCTCTGACTGACTCCTGCCCAGGTTTTGACAGTTCTGTGACCTCACCTTCTCCGGAGACCTGCTCCTGATAGTCCCAGGAGTCTCAGCCAGGCCTGGGCTGCTGTACCTGTTCTTGGCTCTCTGCTCACTCACGGGTGGCCACGGGAGCTCCTTGGCCCATAGGCTTCCCTTCCTAACCTCATGGGTGTGCGATGGTTGGTTCTAGTGATGGGTAGAGGTGTTTCCCATATCCCGGCACTGGGCTCTATCCAGGGTCTCATCAAGCTCCGAGGTGGTTCTTTGAGGCAGAACTTAGGAACAGCCTTGCTTTACAGGTAGGAAGCTGGGGTAGAGAGAGGGTAAGGTGGCTTGGTGAGTGGAGGGGCTGACGTTCTGCCTCCAGAGCCCCTCTTTTAACCATGTCTGCACACCACCAGTTTACCAGCCTTTGTTCATAGGATCCCATTTCAGACTCCGGGGCTGTTGGCTTCTTTAAGAAATAGTGCAGCCATGCTGGTCATGCACGCTGGGTCCCCCCACCCCGGTTCCCTTTCTCCTCTCCATTGCACGGCTTCCTTGGGGTGCACTGCCTAGAGAGGGGCTGTTGGACAGGGATGTGAAGGCTGCATTGTCATCGGGATGTTAGATACACAGACTGACCTTGAGCTGACTCCATCAGGCTCTTCTGTGTCAAGGCCTGACCTTGGCCTCTGTCCTTGGCCTATTTAGTCCAAGTTTAGGGAAAGTCTTGCTGTCTCAACCTAGTGAAATGTCTGAAAATCCCATCTGACTGCCCTGTGGGTAGCTCTCTGCTCAGAGTCCTCCTCCCGTGGCCCCCACAAGGGTCCCTTCTCACCCTGGTCCACCTGCAGCAGGAATCCTCTGCCACCCCCCAGTCGCCTCCCAAGGGCCCCCCCGAACGCAGCTGCATCCAGACTGTGCTTTTGACTCGGGAGCGTTTGGGGGACCCCCAGATCCACGCCGTGACGGAACTTCTTGTTTCTCAACAGTTTGAGGCAGAGGCAGAGGCAGTGTGAGAGAGCTGCTCCCTGCACCCCGGCCCCGCTCGGCGCCCACACTGTGGGACTCACTGTGAACCCAGGCCATGCTCCCCGCAGCCGTTCCTATTTTTGACCTCAGGCTCTTTCCTGATCCTGATCCCACCCAGGAGCCCACACGACGGCTGGTTCTCAGGCCTCCATGGGCCCCTCTGGATGTGGCCATTGCTGAGACGCCCCTCGTCTTGGAGGATCTGGCGGTTCCGCAGGGCGCTGGGCAGGGGTTTTGTAGGGGGTCCTCTGGTTGGGCCCCCTCTGGGGTTCCTCCCATGGTTGGACCGAGGCTGTGGGGTTTGGGGAGAAAGACTCGGAGTCAAGTGCCTTCTCCTCACATCACACTGAGGACACCCCACCCTCGGGACCCGTCTCTTGGGGCGTCACCTGGATGCCTGGCCGAGTCAGTAGGTCTCAGACTGCTGCCACTCCCACTCCCCCGCCCTGCACAGTGGGCTCATTGGAAGAAGGTGGTGATGGGCGCTCACACTCCAGGAGCGGGGTGTTCTGCACCTCCATGAGGCAGGACCTCCCTAATTTATCTGGGGTTCTGCTGGGGATTCCCCCAGACCCACTTGCAGCCATTTAATTGGTCAGCGTGACTCGCAGGCCTCTCCTAGACCTTGGGTTGTGACCAGGGCCACTTCGTCTATTTCGTGATTTACGTTGCTCCAGCTTAGGCCATCGCGAGGGCTGTAAGTGGGCTCCCATGTCTGTTTCACATATTGCCACTGTGTGTATATGCGTGTGGCGTGTGTATATGCGTGTGGCATGTGTGTTTGTGTGCACATGTGTGGGCGTGCCCTGTGTGTGCACACATGGATGTGTCTCTGTGGTGTGCGTATGTCACACTTTCTGGCTCTCTGACACCACAATCCTCCCTGCAGTTCCCTGGCCTCTGTCCTGGGTCCAGGCAAGTCTCTTATTTAGGATCTGGGCCCGGGGTTGCTCTTTGCCAGTGAGTGGTGGGAACGGTTTGAGGTCATTGACCCAGCTGTCCTGGGTGGGGGCTCCCCAGCTGTCAGGTGGCCCGAGCTTGGGGACGCGGGGCCGTGTGCAGCTCTGGATGCAGAGGGCTGCTCCCTGAGGACGGATCAGCATGTGTGTGATCGCTGCTTGGGGTTCCTGGTGCCTGGGTCCTCCTTGGCCTGGGGGCTGGGTAGATGGACATCTGTACGGGTGGAGACTGCCCCACGTGGTTGAGTCGTGCGTGGGGCTCAGGCTCCAGAGAACCACGTCTGGGTCTGAAATGGCCCTGCCTGGGCCTGCGCTTGGTCTGTGCTGGTGGCCAAGGCAGAGACGGGGCAGTGCCTCCGTGGGTCAGAGTGCGTGTAGCACCTATTCTCATGGGTGGCCTGGTGTGATGCACTTGGCCACGGGTCTCCCCAGGAGGTGTGAGAAGCACAGCTCAGCTCCTGTCCAGGACCTGGCGCACAGTGGCCTCTCCTGTCCTCCTTGGTCGAGGTGCAGTGGGTGGGTGGTGTCCTTGTGGAACTTGCCTTCTCTGGCCAGGGTGCCGTGGACTGGTGCTCCTGGTCCTGGGGGAGGGGAGCAGACTCGTCCCCTGTGTTGGAGTCCTGGAGCCATCAAGTCCACTCCCAAGTTCCCCTTGGTGACCAGTGGCACGGTTGGGTCTGATGGCTTTCCCTGATTCCCAGGGCTGTGTCCCTGGGGGTATCATGCTGGCATGGCCTGCTTTTGGGGACGTTGACAGCAAGGAGCCTGGCTGTGCTGTCTGGCCGGCTTGGAGGTGCCCACAGGGCAGGGACATGGCCACAGTCTTCCCAGACAGGTCCAGGCTGCAATGGTCACTCCCTCAGCCCTCTTGGGAGGCTTCATCCACACGCCCTGGGACAAGAGTCTGGGGGACGGCTGGAGGTTTGCTCTGGGGCCTGGCTGGCACTCAGGCTATGAGCTGACAGTGGTGTCTGGAGGTGAGGGCCACGGCCCACTGAAGCCCAGGGCTGTGGGTGGTAGACGGGTGAGGGGCCAGCCTCTCTCCTGCAGCGACTGAGGTGCCCACCCTGCACCAGCAGACGCCCACTATCAGCACTGCCCCTCAGCCAGCGCTTGTAAGGCAGATGGCTGCTGTGGCCTCTGATTCTGGGCCCAGCCCGACCTTCGCCACCGCAGGATTTTATTAGTGGGACGCTCCGCTGTATCAACTGCGGTGCCTTTATCACTTCTCAGGGGCTTTATCTCAGCGGTGCCTCGCCTCCCGGCTAAATGAGGATTAATATTTTAACAGGATTATGTGCCATGGGTTAGCTCTGCTCTCCAGGGACGGGGGGGGGGGGCGCCCCTCCCTGCAGCCCTCCCCTCCCCCAGGCTGCCCTGGCTGGGTTGCAGGAGCAGGGGCTGGGGGGGGAGCTGGGGCCATCTTGTTGTAGGCTCTGGGGAGGGCTGGGGGCCTGGACTCCAGGCAGTGGGGACAGCCCAGCAGGATGGGGTTCTTGAGGGCTGTGCCCACCTCCTGAGCTTGATGCTGAGGAGTGAGGGGCCTCCCTCTGCGTCCCTCAGCTCCTGGACAGGGCTATTAGGACTGAGTGCTCGGCTGGAGCACTCCATCTCTGCCTCCGTTTCCTTGTGTCTGTCCCCTGTGCAGCTCTGATAAAGACAGCAGTCAGGGGCTCAGGCCCACCTGGTAATCCAGGATGTCCCACCTCACATTGTGAAGTAATGGCAATGCCAGGGCCTCCTTCCACGTTAGCTCGCCTTAGCATGTTCGGGAATGAGGATGTGCACCTGTCATTTCGGGGGTCACCCTCCAACCCTCTCCCCCCACCCTGTGCGTGAAGAACAGTCCTCTGCTTCCCAGAAACTTCTCTGCTTACACCTAAAATTTCCAGGTGTGAGATTGTACCCCTTTGTGCCCATCCCTTGTCCCCGCTCTGTGCCTGGGGCCGGACTTCTCCCTGACAGTGTAGACGGCCCCAAAGGCCTAGTGGGGGTCCCCAGATAAGTTCTAAGGGGACCTTCCTTGGGGTGGGCACCCGTCCGTCCTTCCCATCCTCCTGGAAGCCCTGCCTTCCCCTGAAACGTGGGTCCGGGGGCCCAGGCAGAGGAGTCCTGGCGATGGATGGAGGTGCTGGTGGACAACGGTGTGTTGATTTTCTACCAAGTGTGTTTCGCCACCAGGTGAGAGGTACACACTGACTGTAGGGGGACCTGCAGAGCCAGGCCACCACAGAGCTGAGGACATGGCCTTCTCTGCCCCTGTCTTGCTCCCCTCCCCTCCCTGGACTCACAGATGTAGGAAAGCCACTTTTTTCTTTTTAAACATATTTTTAGTGGTCAATGGATCTTTAATTTATTTATTTATATGTGGTGCTGAGAATTGAACCCAGGGCCTCACACATGCTGGGCCAGTGCTCTACCACTGAGCCACAACCCCAGCCCGGCAAGGCACATTTTTAAAAATAGACATTTTAAAAGAGCTGTTTAAGGTTCACAGTGAAACTGAGCAGAAGGCACCGAAGGCACATAACCCCCGGCCCCTACACATGCGTGACCCCCTGTTCCCCCCACACCCCCACCTGTTGGCCATCTGTCACAACGGCTGAACCTGCCTGGGTGTGTCATCATCTCCCAAAGCCTGTGGCTCACATCAGGTTCCGTCTTGGTGGTGGACCTTCTCTGGGTTTGGAAATGTGCAACGAGGCAAATCTGCTAGGTAGTATCCTGCAGAGTAGTTTCTCTGTCCCAAGATCCTCTGGAGGGCACATCTGATTCCATTTCTATACAAATGCCTTCCACAAAAAGAGCTTAGGAACCTCACATTTGTTAGGATGGCCACGTCAGAAAACAGCAAGTGTTGGTGAGGTTGTGGGGACCCTGGAAACTTTGCATGGTGAGTCGGGGTGTAAGACGGTGCAGCCACATGGGCAGCAAATGGCCACGTGATCCAACAACACTTCTGAGCATATGCCCAGGAGAATCGAAAGCAGGACATCCAAATCTCATAGCAGCATTAGTCACAGTAACTCAAATGGAGAAACAACCCAAGTGTCCATCCCCGGATGAATGGCTGAACACCATGTGGTCTAGACACACAATGGAATATTATTCTGCCTGAACAAGGAGGGAAATTCTCCACATTCTACAGTTGGGTGAAACTTGAGGACAGTGTGCTAAGTGAAATAAGCCAGTCACCCCCAAAAGACAAACACCATTTGGTTGCATTTACATGTGGTACCTGAAACAGTCAAACTCAGACAAAATAGAGTAGGGGTTTCCAGGGAGGGTGACAGAGTTAGTGTTGAATGGAGACAGAGCTTCGGCATTGCAAGTTGAAGATTCTGGAGATGGATAATGGTGGTGGTTGCACATCCATGTATGTATCAATTTTATGTTACACATATTTTACTACAGTTATAAATTAAGGGGATAGGATCCAGGGGCCTTTCAGAGATGGCAAGGGCGTCGGGGTGATTCAGCACTGATGAATTCATATTCTGTCCTCCAAGCGGGGAGACAATCCCCTGACGGTCAGAAACCCTGGGACGTGCCGTGTTTCATGTTGGGGGCTGAGATGGAAATGAGGATAGCAAAGACAGGTGCTATCCTCATTGGTGGAGGGCAGAATCATAAACTGAATCACAATGACAAACCTTTGTCTCTCCATTTGAAAAACAATGAAAACAGTGTAACAGTTTAAAAAATGATTGTGAAGACAATTTAAAAATAATTTACAGTGGGTGTGGGGTGCTCTCCTATAAACCCAGACACTGCACCTGGGGCAGGAGCCAGGTCAAGGCCAGCCTGGGCAACCTAGGGAGACCCTGTCTCTGAATAAAAAGGACTGGGGATGTAACTCTGTGCATGAGGTCCTGGGTTCAATCCCCAGTAACACACACACACACACACACACACACACGAAGACAACTATAAAACAGTGATGAAAAAAACTGAAGCAAATACACAAAAAATGAAAAGCTATCCCATGTTCATGGATTGGAGGAATCAATATGGTTAAGATGTTCATACTACCCTTCATCTACAGATGAAAGTAATACCTATCAAAATAAGATCCTGAAATTTGTAGGAAACCACACACACACACACACACACACACTCTCACACTTCCAAATCCATCTTGAGGAAGAACATCAAAGCAGGAGGCATTATACTTCTTTATTTCAAAATAGACGACAAAGTTGTAGCAGTCAAAACAGAATAGCTGTGGCATAAAACAGACACACACAGACCCACGGGACAGAGCAGAGAGCCTGGAAGTCCACACACACATCTATACCCAACTGGTTTTGAACAAAGGTAGGAGGACATGCATTGGAGAGAGGACAGTCTTGCCAATTGGGGGTGCTGGGAAAATCGGCGTCCACATGGAGATCCAGCTTCCTCCTCCGTCAGTTACAGAATGAACTCCACAGGGACCAGAGACTGCACTCGGAGACCCGGAGCCACAAAACTCCTGGAAGAAGCTGGGGGAAATGCTTCGGGAGTTGGATGGGCAAGGATTGTTTTCTTTTGGTAAGACCTCAAACACAGGAAACTTTCAAAAGCAAAAAATAGACAAATGGGACTAAATCAAACTAAAGAGTTTCTTTACAGCAAAAGAAGCAGTCGTCAGTGAAGAGATGACCTGCAGAACGGGAGGAAGTCTTTGCAAACTACCTCTGACGTGGGGTCGATAGAGACCAGAGACACCGGGTGCTGGTGAGGATGTGGAGGAAGGGGAAACCCTGCGGTGCTGTGGGCAGAGGGGAGATTGGTGCAGCCACTGTGGAAGACTCATGGTGGTTCCTCGAAAAAAGTAAAAATGAACCAGGCCTGGTGCTGTGTGTCTGCCACCCCAGCCACTCAGGAGGCTGAGGGAGGAGGACACCAAGGTCAAGGCTAGCCTCAGCAACTTAGCTAGACCTTGCCTCAAATAAAAAGAAGGGTTGGGGGTGCAGCTCAGTGATAGAGCACCCCTGGGTTCAATCCCTAGAACCACGCACACATACACAAAAGAAGGATAGAGGTATATGACCCAGCAATCCTAGCCCTGGGTGCATCTCCAAAAGAGATGAAATCAGTAAGTTAAAGAGATTCTGCCCTCCCACGTTCACAATAGCTGAGAACGGAAACAGCCTGTGTCCAGCAGCTGATGAATGGATAAAGAAAATGGGTACTTAGACACAGCGGAATACTACTCAGCCATACCAAGCAAATTCTGCCATTCTGTCACCATGGATAGCCACGGAGTGGAATAAGACAGGCACAGAAAGACGAGTACCGTGTGGCCTCACCCATGCGCAGTATGGAAAAGCCAGTCTCAGAGAGTCAAGAGTGGAGTGAGGGATTCCAGAGCCGGGGAGCAGGCGGGCGGGGCGGGAGGATGAACAAGTGAGCGCTGGGTGGGGTAAGGGCAAGAGGCCCGGGTGCAGTTGCCCAGGAGGGTGACTATAGATAACATTTCCAGAGCTAGAAGGAAGGGTTTAGAATGTTTCACCATAAAGAAGTGATGAATCTTGGAGGGCCTAGGAGGGTTTAACCTGATCTGAACAATTAAACTTAAGTAAACAACTCAGGAAACGTGGAAAGGTATGGATGGAAAATAAGAGTGGATTTTAAACCTCAGGACACAAAGGGGCCAGAGGCCACCGTGCTGCGTGTCCCTGGGCAGGGGTCCGAGGGTCGGCTGTGGTGCTCTGGTCCTGCTTTCCTCTCTCCTGGGTGCTTGGAGGCTCTTGGGGCGACGGAGCGGCGGCAGCCACGGTGGTGTGCCGCATGCCAGGTGCAGGCCGGGGCCAGGCTCTCACCGGCTCCCGAGCACCCGGGACTCTCCCGCCCACAGAGCCAGGCGGAGCCGCTGCCCGTGCTGGGGCCTCCTGGGGACCAGCTAGAGGTCTCTGTGCGAGATGGTCAACAAAACCGAGGACCCTGGATTCCAGCCAAGGTGGGAGGTGGGTCGGGGACCCGGGACTCCCATCAGGAGCCCACTAACGGGGCCCAGGTGGAGCCTCGTGTGGACCCAGGTGGGCTGTGCGGGCGGTGGCCTGGCCTGGCCTGGCCATGGTCTGTGATGCTCTTCAGTCTTCAGGCTGTTTACTAAGCCTCGGGCCCTCCTCCTGCAGGCCTGTGGGTGTCTGTGACCACTGCCTCTGGCCCTTTCTTGGCTGTCCCTGTGAGACGGATCTGTCCGTCTCTGTCCTTCACCTTCCCTGGCCGCCCCCTGCTCCTGCCCCTCGTTAGCTATTCCCAGCCCCGACGCTCACCATGTCCGCGTCCCTCCATCCTCTATCAGAGCCACCAGCTGCCCGCTGAACAAGAGGCAGCTCTAAGGTCCTGAGGCTGACCCTGAGGCCCTGTAGGACGGCCATTCACCTTGGCAGCTGGCCGTGGCTGGGCTGGACATAGGCAGATTCGGCTTGGCCTGGCCTCTGGGTGCTCTGTTCAGCGGGGCCGAGGGAGGCCTCTGGGCATTCGGCACTGGGGCAGCCGGTGGGCACTGGGCAGCAGTCTGAGGGTGGCTAGTCCTGCCATGTGAGTTGACACCGCCTGGTGCCCTGTCTGCAGGGACTTCTAGTTGTCACCACCAGATCGTCACTTGGAGAACCTCGGGGAGGCTGGTGACAGGAAGCATGGGTGAGGACGTCACCCCGGCCTGGGAGGGTGGGGCGCCTGGAGCCTGGGGTGAGCACATTCCTGATTCCCAGCCCCACAGGCCTCCCTCCTGTGTTGGAGGGTGGTCACCAGTGTCCCCCCCCCCCCCCACGGCTGGGACTGGGCCAGGCTCAGCAAGGACCTGCCCTGAGTTCCCACCGAAGGTGACCTACAGGGGGAGGTTGGGACAACAGGGGACTCAGGGCCTGCTGGGCCAGCCCTGGGGTCAGGTCGGCCTCCGGTGACCTCCAGCCTGGTGGGAGGAGAGCCGTGGAGCTGCGCCGTCCATGCAGCTCTGGCTTCAGGGGCTCTGGGTCCTGCTGGAGGCAGTGGCCGTGGGGTTGTGCCGGAATCTCTTTCCTTTGCAAGGCAGAGTCATATTCTGTTGTGGGTATAGAGCCCTTGGCACGTCCCCCGCGACGCGTCTGCTCTGTGAGCTTCATCTGGAGTCACCCACTGGGGAGAGCAGGAGGCGCTCAGCCTTTGGAGGACCCTGGGGGCCCCTGTGGGTGGCCACATGCCCTCTACCTGGGGATGCTGTGGCCTGGGGTGTCCCTTCCGTCCTGAGAATCTTTGCCTTGGCGACTGGCCCTGCTCCTCCCAGAGCCAGGAGCCCACGGCGAGGAAGATGGGAAGGCGTCACGTCTGTCCCCGCTGCGAGGTCCCCTGGAGCAGCGGCTCCCCCGGCAGCCAGGGCAGGCAGCACCTCCTCCCCTCTGGTCAGCCCTGGACTGTTCTGCGGCTCCGTCCACACCTTCCTGGAGCATGGGGCCCCAGGACACGCGGCAGGGTCTTGGTGGGAAGGCAGGTCTGTGTCTGCTCCTTGGGGCCAGGACGTCACGTTCCCTTGGGGACAGCAGAGGGGCTGGGGGTGCTCTCCTCCCCCCCACGTGGCCTGCACTGAGCCAGCCCTGGAGACCCCCTTCTGCGGGGCTGGCTTTCGGGTTTCCCTTTCCTGGTGGGAACTTGCTGAGTGAGGACCTGCCCCGTCCTGGTCCCAGATGGGAAGCTCTTCGGTGGAGAGCTTTGCCATTATCTCCCAGGACGCGGCTGGCCTGGCTCTGTGCCACCAGCCCTGGACTCTCAGGGCGCTCAGAACTCAGCCCTGGAATTTCCCAAAAGGGTTTTCCCTGGGTGTCTCAGCACCAGCCGGTTTCCCTCTGGCTGCTGCAGCTGAGGTCTCGGGGGCAGGGGGAGAGTGTGGGTCAGGGTCCATCCAGGGCACCAGGCCGTAGGGCAGGGTCTGGGGTCTCTGGTCCCTCTGTGGCTCTGCAAGTGTCCGGTGGCATTTGGTGGGTGGGGTGGTGGCTGCAGGAGGCGGGAAGGGGTGGATAGGGTGGGAGTGGCTGTGCTGACTTTGCCCAAAGGCCAGGGGTGCAGTTGGGTCCCGCTGGAAGTGCACAGGTGACAGGGAGATGACAAAGACAGGCTGCTTGGCAGGCTCTTCCCTGTGAGACTCCGCAGGTCTGCTATCTCAGTGACTACTTTACAGCCACTTGGACATCTATCTGTCCTGATAATGAAGAGGGCACATGCTGGGACAGATAAAGGGCTACCTTTGGCCACATTGGGCAGATAAGGGACATCTAGTCTGTCACTGCCCAGCTTTTGGGGGACAGGATCTCATGGGGGAGGAGGCCGTCCCTGTGGGGAAGTCTCTGGGAAGGACATTTCCTTTATGTTGGCCCCATGGTTGTCCTCACGGGCCTTCTCATGTCACCACCCACCCATGGCTTTGTGGATGGCAGCGACTCCATTACTGAGGGCATGTGTGACCTGGAGTGTGGGTGGGTGGGCCAAGCAGGGCTGAAGATGTGTGGGGCTGAGACCCTGCACCCCAGGTGGCCCCGGAGCCACGTGGGCAGGTCCGATGGAAGATCAGAGGGAGGAGGCCCTTGGCCAGCCCAGGCCCCGGAGCCCTGGAGAAGGCCTGTCCAGGATGCTCTCAGCAGGGGCCTCTCTTCCTGAGCTCTGCTCCTGTCTCGGACAAGCCTCTGTCGTCTCATGGGGCCACCCCACTTCTACCATCTGCCGGTGGCTGGAAGGACCGGTGGCCTTCGTTGACGGGAGACAGTGTTTTGCCAACTGAGAATGTTTTTTCGCCCACCACATCTAATCTGGTCTCCCCAACAGATAAGATATGGAAAGTCATCAAATCCCTATCGCTGTGTTGGACAGAGCTAGCTCAGGGGAAGTCAAACTCCAGCTCAGGACTTGGGACTGAGGGACATCTTGAGAGCTGTGGTTCGACATCTCCTTTCGGTTTCGGGGCCTCTAGTGGCTGAGGCCATGGCTGCGACTCTCCCTGGAAAATGTGGGTACACATCACGATGTGCTGGCCGGGCCAGCGGCTCCAGGAGCTGTGACGGGTGGGGGAGAGGAGAGGGCTTGGGGGCAGTCCTGTCTACCACAGGGTGCCCGGCGGGGCCAGTGGGGGGCTGGTGGTGCTCAGGAGGGTGGGGGCAGCTCTGTCTTGCATCAAACCAGTGTGGCCCGCCCAGCGTCTGTGGCTTTGTGGCAGGTTCACTTCTGCACCCTGTGGAAGGTGGAGAGCAGAGGAGGCCCGATGCCCCTCCAGCCCCGACGTCGAGGGTGACTCTGTGGACGCTTCTGGCTTCACTGAGCTCCAGGGTGAGGTTGGAGTTTCCCGTGGCTGTTGTGGACAAATGACCACAAACTCAGAGGCTCAATAGAATGGAACTTACGGGAGGTCAAGTCCCGTGTCTCACTGGGTGAAAACCAAGGTGGCGGCAGGGCCGGCTCCCTCCGGAGGCTCTGAGGAGGACCTGTTTTCCTGACTTCTCCAGGTTCTCGAGGCCACCTCCCTCCTTGGACAGAGGCCCTCAGCTGTGGTGGCACTGCTCCAACCCGCTCCTCTAACGGGGCCTGACCCTCTGGACTCCTCACCTGCAGGCGCAGTACGCCCTTGCTGTGGGCCGCGCCATAGCTGAGGTTCTGGGGGTGAGGACGGGGCATCTTGAAGGGCCAGCTTCTGCCACCACAGAGGGAGTCCAGGGCTGCTGGACCTCAGCCGAGGAGTGCAGCTTGGACCTCCTTCCCAGTGCAGACCGAGAGGGTGGAGGGGGTGCCCAGCATGCTGGACTCTGGGAGGGGCCAGGCCTGGACACCATGCAGGGGAGAGCCCATGGGTCTGTGGCCACGGGAGCAGCGTGGACGCTGTAGACATTCCCTCTCCAAGCCTATGTCTGAGAGAGAGAAGGTGGGGCTCCGCGGTGGAGGATGATCTTTTTACAGAATTTCCAGGTTGCCCGTCAGGTCTGTAGAAGACACGAGGTCTTTCCTGTTAAAACCTTTAAAATAAAAGTTTCCAAAATACGTCAGGATGGCAGCACGGTCAACCCCACAGGTGCGTTACCTGGCTTTGCCTAGGCGGAGGACTGACCGTGTGCTCGTTCTGCTCCTTGTCTTTTTCACTGCAGACACTCTGTGACTTTGCTCTTGGAAACTTCAGAATGTAACTCTCCGGATAAGGGAAACTTTGTGACAAAGTCGAAACTCCATTAGCGCGATATGGGAATTCACCAGCCTTCCTTGGCTCACTCCTGCCCCAGCCATGGCCAAATATCTCTAATTGTCTGAAAAATAAGTTTTGCCTTTGGTTTGTTTAAATTGGGTTCCAAAAAGGCCCACACGCTGGGTCTGACGGTCACGTCCCCTACATATTTTACAATCTGAATCAACTCCCCTCATTTCCCTCCTGTACTTGTGATGCGTTGTGCAAACACACCGATGGTCCTGCCAGACACCCCACGTGCTGGTTGGATCCCTTCCTCCTGGGTCTGCCCACATTTCCTGCACTGGACCCTGAGCCCTGGAGGCTTGGTGAAAATCGGACTTTTCCCCCCTCCCTGCCCCACCCCACTCCAAGGAGAGCTGATCCCCTGGAGACGGACCTGTGGTGCTGAGGTTGTTCAGGTGGGCTGGGGTCACAGCCCAGGCCCAGCCGTCATGCCCCTGGGTCCTTAGCCACATCCACTGGTGACCTAGGGGGAAATACCGACTTCATAAGCTGCCAGGTGGGGGCTGTAATGGCCCCATCCCTTCACGCTGACTAGCTGGATGTGGTTCTGTTCAAACTCACCTTCCTTCATCAAACGGAGCTGTTGACTTTTCCTGAATTACAGTTGAAAATAAAAATGCTTAATTCTTATTTTATTTTAATTGCTAATTTTCAAAGTAGAGAGTTGGGGCCTGGTTGGTTCTTTCCATGGGTTTCCGGTGGGGCTTTGTTCTGTTCCATCTTTCTCTCTATTTAAGAAATAGATTTATGTGTTGTATGTATGCAGCGTACTTCAATCAGTGGCATCTGCAATTCCTTTTTCGCTTGATTGGCCTTCTCTTTGGCCATGGATTTCTAATTTTTTCCCCTAAAGAATGGCAGCCACGACCGTCTTTGGGAGTATTTATTTTCCGGCCTTAAGTTCCTGGGTCAGGCCCTTGGAAAACCAGTAATATCTAATAGAACCTGGTTAGAGGGCAGGGGTTCCTCCTCCTCCTCCTCCTCCTCCCCTCCTCCTCCTCCTCCTCCTCCTCCTCCTCCTCCCCTCCTCCTCCTCCTCCTCCTCCTCCTCCTCCTCCTCCCCTCCTCCTCCTCCTCCTCCTCCTCCTCCCCTCCTCCTCCTCCTCCTCCTCCTCCTCCCCTCCTCCTCCTCCTCCCCTCCTCCTCCTCTCCTCCCTCCTCCTCCTCCTCCTCCTCCCTCCTCCTCCTCCTCCTCCCCTCCTCCTCCTCCTCCCCCCTCCCCTCCTCCTCCTCCTCCCCCTCCCCCTCCCCTCCCCCCTACTCCCCCTCCCCCCTCCTCCTCGAAGTGCTGGGGTAGAACCCAGGACCTCTGAGCTACATTCCCAGCCCAAGAGCAGGGGTTTCTAATGGTCACAGAGCTCTCAGAGCCACAAATGAAATTTCAAGGCTCAGAAGACCCAGCAAAGAACAGATGACTTGTCTCTGACATGTCCAACAGGTGGCGCTGTCTAGCCATAAATGCGCCAGTTTTGCACCTGGGATTCTGAGGTGGGAGCTTTGCTGTGCGGTCCCCAACCCTTGGTCCCCATGTTATTCCACTGCCCACACCCCACCAGCCAGGCCCAGGGAGCCAGGAGGACA
Organism: Urocitellus parryii; assembly: GCF_045843805.1. Taxonomy (NCBI): domain Eukaryota; kingdom Metazoa; phylum Chordata; class Mammalia; order Rodentia; family Sciuridae; genus Urocitellus; species Urocitellus parryii. The sequence continues at coordinate 181,464,640 of NC_135537.1, read as the reverse complement.
CAGAGTTCCTGTGCCCTGCAGGGTGCTTGGAGGGGAGTGTGGGGTGCTGTGCCCAACAGTGACAACAAGCTCACAGGCGAAGCAAGCTGCAAAGCCAGGCGGTCCCACCTGTCCCCTCTGCTTGCTGACCTGGGTGCTCCAACCTAGGAAAGTCCAACACTGGTCTCCTTCCCACAGCTCCTGCAGGGAAAACTGACATGTGCTTGACTACTGCGGCCACACCTGGCAGGACTTGGAGCGGTGGAGGGCCGGGCCACAGTCAGGGTGTCACTGGAGTGAGGACCTGGAGGGGCAGATCAGTGGTTTTGTGGTGGACAAGGCACAGGGGCTGGCCCAGCTCCAGCTTGAGGAGGGACGGGCCCAGGCTCTGGCGCCTGCTCCATCCCTCCCAAGGGCCCCGGGAGCCGGGAGGAGGGCCTCGCAGGGCAGCAGATGGTGGACCGGGAGGAGGGGCTGCCTGGGCAGACGGAGGACTGTGGGGACAGATGGTGGACCGGGCAGGGTCCGGAGCCCGCCCATCTGCTCCAGCTCCTGCAGGGCTTTCCCTCCCCGTCCACCTCGGGCTGACTTGGGATGAGGCCGAGGTGGCTGTGGCCCAGGCCTGCTCGTGTCCTGCTGAGTCCTCTCTGTGCCTGGGCTTAGGCCTGGGGTGTCCCCCTGCCTGGAGTCCCTCATGGCCCAGGGTCGCCGTGCTGGAGTGTTCCCTGAGGGTCTTGGGGTGCACCCAGGAGTCAAGCTATGGTTTCAGATGAGGGCTCCAGTGCAGAGTGCAGGTCCAGTGTGCGTCCATGGCTCCCAGGCCCCCTGTCACAGCCAGCCAGCTGGACACCGTGCAGGAAGGGTAGTGGAACCAGGGGTCACTTCTCAGAGGAGGGACGTTGGGCGCAGCAGCTGCACTGCTGAAGGGGGAGGCTTTTGGCGGTGGCTGAGGTGGTCCCTGTGGGGGAGGCTGGGCAGGGGTGGGCCCCGGGCTCTCTAGGCTGCTGCCCCTGGTCCCAGGGGTGGAGGGCTGCAGGTACGTCCTGGGGTCCGAGGGGCAATTTTGGGCTCCAGTGTGGGTAAGGACAGGCAGAAGGACCTTTTTAAAAAGAGCTTAATTTCAAGAAGAGCCTTTGAGGCCCCCGTTTGCTGCGGGCAGCGGGCTCGGCTGCTTCCTGGTGCGGGTGCTTCTGGGGCAGAGTTCCCTGGGGAGACGGGTCTTCACTGCAGGGGTGGCCTGGGCGTGGGCAGGCACAGGGCAGGGTCAGGGACGAGAGCAAATTCCAGGAGGTCACTCTAAACACTTGGCTTCAGATTCTGAGGCCTCCTCCCTAGGGGCCAGCAGAGGGTTGGGGCCCGGCCATCTCTCCTGCCTGCCACGTCGGCTCCCTGAGCACTGTCCTCCCAGCTCCAGGATTCTGCCCTCAAGTCCCGGGGGGCTGTCACCCACTTCCTGTTACCTTCCTCCTGAACTCCTCCTCACACCCCGTCTCCCAGGGTCAGACTGTGAGGCGTGAACCCCTCTCTGCTCCCTGTTGGCCCCTGGGCTGCTGGGGGCCTTGGGGAAATCACTCACCATCTCTGAGCTCCAGTGCGACACCCACCTTGTGGGTGGCTGTGAGGATGGACTGGGTCCCAGCCCTGGACACCCCATGGAGCACCCAGCGCCTCCTGTGAGTACTTGCTGTGAGTGTCGTTAAACTGTAAGTTTGATTTTGTTTAGGTGAGATTCACGTAGAGCAGACGGTTGTGCAACCACCATCTTTAGGTACCAGGTGATAGAGCAGCCTCATCCCTGCAGGGAAGCCCCAGCCCCGCCCAGCCCCGCCCCAGCCTCTGGCCACTGGGATGTGCCTCTGCCCCTCTCAGTGCCCAGGGCTGCCTGGTTCTTTCCCGAGCACCAGGTCAAGGGCTGTCCACCCCTCCTCCCACCGCCAGGCGCTTCTGTGTGTGTGCACGCCACCCCCACATCCCTCCGTCCCTCTGTCCCTCCGTCCCCCCGTCCTTCCGTCCCTCCGTCCCTCCGTACCTCCGTCCCTCTGTCCCTCCGTCCCTCTGTCCCTCCGACCCTCCGTCCTGCTGTCCCTCCGTCCCTCTGTCCCTCTGTCCCTCCATCTTGCCGTCCCTCTGTCCCTCTGTCCCTCCATCTTGCCGTCCCTCTGTCCCTCCGTCCCTCCATCCCGCAGTCCCTCCGTCCCTCGGTCCCTCCATCCCTCCGTCCCTCCATCCCTCCGTCCCTCCGTCCCTCCATCCCTCTGTCCGCAGACCCAGGCATGGCCTCCTGTTGGCTGCTGTGGGTTGGCTGCTGTGAACGCGCCATGCTGGTTGTCACCGGAGCACTGGTTTTCTGCATCAACACCCGTCAGTCACCTGGGCCCTCTCCACGGGGGGGCGTCCTTCAGGTGTCCTTCGCAGTCACCCTGGGAGCTGCGCTGCTTTCCGTGAGGCTCCCCTTGGGCTCCGTCCTTGCCCTCTACTGCGCACCCAGTCCAGGAGGGCAGCTCCCCTGGCCCTGTGGGCTCTTCTCCTGTTTTCTGTCTGTCCGGCTGCCGTCCTGTCCCTCCCCGCCCCCACCTTTGCAGAGGTGTCTAGCTCAGCGGGCACCCACGGGTCTCCTGGGTCCTGCCCTGTCACTCTGGCTGCAGAGGGAGCTGATTGCCTTGGGCTTTGGTCTTCTGGGCAGCTTGTGTGCGTTGTCCCTGTGGTGGACAAGTCCTGATGGGTCTGGAAGGCTTGGGTCTCATAGGAGGACCAGACCCCTCGCACCAGGACTTGGCAGAGCCTGTCCGCTTAGGAGCAGTTGGGATGGCTGGTGTGGTGCCCTTGGCCTCCTGGGGACCCATGGTCCCACTTTACAGAGGGGCTCGGGGCCTGTCAAGGTCCTCCCCGGGGGGCTATCACCTGACCAGGTCCAGGTGGTCCAGGGCCGCTGGCACTGAGACGCGAGGTGCTGCCTGGGCCAGGAGGGCTCTGGGGGGCCGGAGAAGCGGCCCTGAGGGGGCTGCAGTGGGCAGGGGAGCAGGGGATGGCCCCCAGGCTGCTCCATCTCTGCCCTGCCTGAGTCCCTGGGCCTCTGTCCAGGGCACAGGGGTGTGTGGCTGCCGCGTTCTCCTCGGTGAGCTCCTGGATGGAAGTGTCATGGCATCAGATGAAACCAGCCTGTCTGGAGGCTCCTGCAGGTCACACTCCCTGCAGCCAGAACCAGGGTTGAAAAATGTGCACACACATGTGCACACACAATGCACACGTATGTGCCAGTAGTGTACACATGGACACACACAGGCATGCAGGTGACAGTGGAAACACGTTTGCTGTGTCCAGGCTTTGGGCAGACTTCACCTATGCCACTCAGCTTAACTCTCAGGGGTCTCTGAATGGGCCCAGAGAGGTTAGGCAGCCCACCTGAGGTCACACAGCTGCATGGGGGGTCTGTGAGTTTGCAGGATGGGAGGCCAGAGGCAGTGCCTCTCCTCTTCTGGAAAAAGATCCTGACTCTGGTTGGTGGGTCACATTGAGAGCAGCCCCTCCTTGCCTCTCCTGGGACCCTGAACCGTGGCTGGAGAGCAGCTGGGTGGGAGTCCAGTTGGGCTGACAGCTTTGCAGTGACTGCTGGGCGCCTGGCCTGTGCAGTGACCTGGATTCTCCAGCCTGTCCTCTGTCCCATGAGCACCACCTCCAAGACACGTGCCCTGACACACCAGCCAGCGCTCTGCAGCTGCCAGCGAGCCCCACAGGCTGCCTTCCTTTGGCGATGCCAGTGGCTGCCCTGATACACCCAGCTCTGGAAGGCCCAGTGTCCAGCAGGCCCAGTGTCCAGGGCACCCAGTGTCTGCCAGCGTCTGGCAGGCCCAGGTCTGTTGTCCCTGCGTTTCTCTGAGCCACCTGAGCCTGACCGTGTGTGGGCAGCAGGGTTTCAGTGGAGGGGAGTGTGACAGACTGCCTGGGCGGCCTCCTCTGGTTGAGACGTCAGTCGCTGGCCCCCGGTGTCCTCTGCAGGGCCCTTTCCTGTCTGTCCTGTTAACCTGGTATCGATCGCCTATCAGGCCCTTCTCTTCTGTCTCATTTTCGTGGCTAATGGCTCCGGCGGCCATTGATCCGCAGTAGGGCGCATCCTGATCAAGCGCCTCCTGGCTGGCCCTGATGGCGCCTGACACCTTCCTGTGCCTGGCCCCGCCGCAGGCTGCCCTGCCCGTTCCCTGTGCCTGGCCCCTCCGGGTCCTGGTCTGTTGGTGCTGCTATAACAAAACACCGGACGCCGGGAGCTCAGAAGAGCAGGGTCTGTCTCTGCAGTTCTGGGGGCTGGGAGGTCCAAGGTGGCGGTGCCTGCGGCCTCACACCTGTGGGCGGCTCTCTGCTCCCTCACCACCTCCTCCTGTGGCAGGAGGCAGGAGGGCAGGAAGGACGATGCTCTCTTTTGTAGGTCTTGATCCCACAGACAGGGAGGAGCGCTCATGACCTGATCCCCTCCCGAAGGCCCAGGGCCCCAATCCTGCCCCAGGGCCGTTTCAACAGGAACTTGAGGGCAGCACAAACCACAGCACCATCTGCCGTTCCCACGGCCCCCTCTGCCCCCACCCCTTGCCCTTCCCACACCTCTTCCTGTCCCCCTTCCACCCCCCGCCTGTCCCTCCTCTCCTGGTGGAGAAGGGGCTTTCTGTGATAGGAGTTGGGAGTGGGAGGGACGGGCCACTGAGGGCTATCAGAGATTGTCCACCTCACTTTGGCCACAGGTCCCTCCACTGTCCCTCTGGCTCCTCCTCTTTCCTGCCCAGGGAAGCTGGGGCCTCTCCCTGAACAGCAAGCCCAGAACGTCACTGTAGGACAGACCAGCCAAAGCGCCCACCCGCCTGGGCCTCTGCTCCACCCCCTTTAGCCCCGGTCCTCCAGACGCCCTCCCGAGGAGGCCCTGCCCTCACAGCCCCACTGCCCTGGATTTGAGGCCCAAGGTTTGGCGGGGGCTCCCAGGACTGCAGGTGGCATGTGGCCCTGTGTGGTTACATACCTAGGCCCCCTTCCCCAAGTCACTGCTGCGGTGTAGTAGGGACCCCCCACAAACACTGCCAACCAAAATGCAGTGAGCCTGGGGCAGGGTGCTGGGGGGCACGGGCCAGCCTGCAGGGTGGTGGGGGGTGAGGGCCAGCCTGCAGGGTGGTGGGGGGTGAGAGCCAGCCTGCAGGGTGGTGTGGGGGCGAGGGCCAGTCTGCAGGGTGCTGGGGGGCGAGGGCCAGTCTGCAGGGTGGTGGGGGGCGAGGGCCAGTCTGCAGGGTGGTGGGGGGTGAGAGCCAGTCTGCAGGGTGGTGGGGGGCGAGGGCCAGCCTGCAGGGTGGTGGGGGGTGAGAGCCAGTCTGCAGGGTGGTGGGGGGTGAGAGCCAGTCTGCAGGGTGGTGGGGGGTGAGAGCCAGTCTGCAGGGTGGTGGGGGGCGAGGGCCAGTCTGCAGGGTGGTGGGGGGTGAGAGCCAGTCTGCAGGGTGGTGGGGGGTGAGAGCCAGTCTGCAGGGTGCTGGGGGTGAGGGCCAGTCTGCAGGGTGGTGGGGGGTGAGGGCCAGCCTGCAGGGTGGTGGGGGGTGAGAGCCAGTCTGCAGGGTGGTGGGGGGCGAGAGCCAGTCTGCAGGGTGGTGGGGGGTGAGAGCCAGTCTGCAGGGTGGTGGGGGGTGAGAGCCAGTCTGCAGGGTGGTGGGGGGCGAGAGCCAGTCTGCAGGGTGGTGGGGGGTGAGAGCCAGTCTGCAGGGTGGTGGGGGGCGAGAGCCAGTCTGCAGGGTGGTGGGGGGTGAGAGCCAGTCTGCAGGGTGGTGGGGGGCGAGGGCCAGTCGGCCCAGCGTGGGAGCCAGTCCCCACTCTGGCTGTAGGTGCGTGGTGGGGGCACAAGGCCTCCCCCAGGCCAATGTGTAATTTGTCTGATACCCGAAACCTGAAGCAAAGAGGAGAGTGTGGCAGAGGGGGGCAGGGGGCCCGAGTGGCTCCTTCAGGAGGGAGAGAGGATGCTGAGGGAGGCCACATGGAAGTGTTCAGCTATGAGCCAGGATGGGGTCCTGCCCCAGAACCTGTTCTGCACAGGACGCTGGTCTGGGGTGGGGCAGGGCCCGGGGACTCTCCTCTCCCACTGCTGAGGCCCTAGCCCCTCTCTGGGAACCACATCATCGTGGGCTGGAGCCACTCGGAAGCGTTGCCTTTTACAGTGTGGACACTGGGCTGCGGTGACTGGGGACGCCAACCTCCACGGGACTGGGCACTTCCCTGAGAGTGCGTGGAGGGTGTGTGGCCCTCCCGCAAAGGGATGGGGACCCCACAGACTGGGCAGCCGCTTCTGCTGTCAGGGACCCTGGCCACCCCGGGCACGTGCCCAGGCATGTGCCCCCCTCCCCGCCTGCCCCTGCCCGTCGTCCAGGCCACCGCATTAACGGGCATAAAATATTTACCTAACTCAGCTTTTTGCAAATATTCCTTGGGTCATGGTCCCTCTGCTGGGAACGTCACGGCACCGGCACACACTGGAAGGGCTGTGTTAAATAATACAGGAAGAATACCACGCGGGCGGGCAGCTCCCAGGCCGCTGTCCCCTGGCCACACCCCATGGACGTCTGCCCCTGGGCTGGAGCAAGCCACCTCCATGGAGGGGCCCAGGAGCGGCCAGCCCAGGGGGAGGTGAGAGAGATAGTACAGTCACGTTCCGCAGGTTCTCGCGTGCTCTCTGGGAGGGGTGGTGGGATTTTTGGAAAACAGGCGAGGAATGTTTAAAAATGCATCGTGGCTTTATATTTTAATGCCCGTCACTGAAACGTGTCCTTCTTCCTAGGTTTTCTGGACGGCCATTTTCTCCCTGCTTCTGGAACTGCTGCCCCTGGCCATGGTGGCTTTTCCCTAAAACAGGACGCTCTAAGTAGAAACCTGTGTTCATGGGCCCACGCCTGCTCACCAGTCGCTGCCCACCCTCTTAGTGAGGCTGGTGACCTGTGGGTGGACATAGCCCAGAATCAGACTCCTGGGGAAGCAAGCTGGGAAATGGGGGTTTAGTGGGGACTTGGGGACCATCTGCTCTGACTTCCCGGTAGCTCTTCACTTCCTGCCTCTTGGCAGGGGGACGGGGTGGGCAGGAGAAGCAGGAGCAGCCCTGGGGCCTCCAGAGCAACGGCCCGTCCTAAAGCAAAGGAAGCAGCCTCACTGTGGTTTCTGGTCATTCAGGGGGTTTCGTGCTCTGAGACCCCCACGGTGGCAGGAGGGACCTGGGGAGGTGGGGGTGTTGAGACAGAGAGGGAAGAGAGAGCTACGGGGTCTCTGGTCCCTCTTCAGGCGCCTGGTTCCTGGTCAGCTGTCCCAGATGTTTGGTCCTGTCCAGTCGTGACCATGCAGGGGGCCCAGTGTGTGCATCCTCCTGTCCCTGCTGGCTCTGCCTCCTGGCCTGCGGCCTTGGCCCGGGTTCCGGCTGTCCACTCCTCCCCTGGGAAAGGGCTGGGCTTGGCCTGGCCTTGGGCCTGGGCGCAGGACCCCCCTCGCAGCTTCCCACCTCCCCGAGGCCTCGTCCTCCTGTTGGCAGGTCGGCAGGAAGCAGGCGCAGGCGCGTGGTCCCCCAGGCCAGCAATAGGCCGGGCGTGTGCAGCTCACCTGTTTTCTGGTGACCCGTCCTCTGGTTCCAGCTGGGGTGGTCCGGTACTGCGTAGGTGGCTGATGGGCCTGGACCCCAGCACGGGCCCAGTGTCCTGTGGCTGTCATAGCAGGGACCCCACACTGGGTGGCTGGGAACAGCGGGAACCTGCTCTCCGTCTGGAGGCCAGGCTCTGAGGTCAAGGTCAAGGTCGGGCAGGGCCCACTCCCTCGGAGGGCCCCAGGGAGGCCTCTTCCTGACTCTCCTGCTGACTCTCCTGCTGCCGGCAGACCTCGGCTTCCTCGGCGTGGGACTGCATGGCTCCAGGGCTTCCTTCATTGTCACCTGGCCTTCTGTGGCCCCACGTGGCCTAGTGTCTGTGCCTTCTCTATGAGGACTGCTATGCTAGATGAAGGGCCACTGCTCTCCAGTGTGACCTCGTCTTCCCGGTTACATCTGTACTGACCCTGGGTCCCAGCTGGGCACACCTGAGCTTTGGGTGAGGACGTCCACGTACCTTCTGGAGGGACACCGCCTGCTCCCTCACAGAGGACCTCCGTGAAGTCTGAGCGGTGGCCAGAGCTTCGTGGGGTGTGGCTGGGGGGCTGGGCAGTGCCATCTCTGCAGGGGTCCAGGGAACGCGGGGGCCGTGTACAGAGAGCAGAAGTGGGGCTGACCGGCTGGGGGGAACCTGGGGCCAGGACAGCTGCCTCCAGGCCCCAGCTCCAGTCGCTCTGAGGCCTGCAGCCGTGCCAGCCTGCCTCCTGTGGCTCCAGGTCTGGGGCAGGTCCTTCCTTGTCCCGCTCTTTCCCGTCTCTGCTGTCCCTCCAGGTTTCCCCGGGCTCCCCGTCCAGCGCCCGTCTAGATCCACTACAAGGGCCTGGACTGTGCACTGTTTTGGGGTCACCTTGGCTGGGAGGCAGGCCCCGTGTTGCGGCTACACCTCAGGCAGGTGGCGAGGCGGGAGTGCGGGTTGGCTCACCTGTGAAGATGCCGAGGTCTGGGCCCAGGCGAGGCCCTGCTCCTGGCCCCTCCAGGAGGCCTGCATGGTTGGTAACGCAGATGTTCTCCCCAGTGTGGGTGGGCTTCCTCCGTCCTGTCCAGAGTAACCAGCGGAGGACGGAGGCTTTACCCTTCCCCCCTGTCTGCCCGAGATGGGAGCCTGTGAACTCAGGGGACCTGCCACTGGCCGGCCTGGCCCTCCATCTGCCAACGGCAGGTACTGGTGCCCCAGAAACCCCTCGCTGTCTCCAGTGGCTGTTTCTCCGAGAGCCCTGATTTACAGAGGCGAATGACGAATCCAAGGTCACCAGGGTCTGGACTGCAGCCAGCAGTGGGGCCTCCTGGCCACCCCTCCCTCATGTCCCCTCAGAGCCTCAGGACCTGCTGGGACCAGGGGAGGTGGGGCAGGAGAGCCAGGTGCAGAGTGGACCAGTGGGAGGGTGGGCCGAGGGAGGTGGAGGAGAAGGACCCGAGGAGGGAGGGGACGGGAGGCCGGCACACCCCTCCCTCCCTGCCTCCCTCTCCTCTTTCTCGGTTCTAATCCCATCCTTTGGGAGGTGGCCATGTTTCTCTGATCAAAACCAACTTTGGAAAGAAGGATCCTTTGTAGGATCTGGTGAGACCCTCGCCGGCAGCCTGGAGGGAGGGCCAGGGGCAAAGACTGAGAGGTGTTCCTGGAAGCTAGAGCAGCTGCCATCAGCCACGGGGATGTGGACCTGCAGGCGGGAGAGGAGTCTGCAGAAACCCAGAGCGGGTCCGGCCCCAGGGAGGACCAGAGGAGAGGCCACGCCCCAGCCAGCCCCTGAGCTGCAGCCTCGGTGACCTGGAAGCAGAGTGGGCCAGACTGCTTCCAGCCACAGGGTGTTACCTGCGTGATTTAAGCAAAACAAAGAGACAACACGGCAGAGCCGTCCCTCTCTTCCTGGGCCTCCTTTCCTGTGAATTAACAGAAACAAATCGAATCTGCCAGTCAGCCTGCTGCATGGCTCACAGGATCATTCAGATCCTCATTCAAGGGGTGAAGTGGATCAATTTCTCCCTTTGTTCTTCTGCCCACAACCCGGCAGTCAGGAGGCTTTGAGTCCCGGATGGAACAGGCACCATGGCAGGATTCATGGAGAGATCCGAGGGTGCCAACGCTGGGGACCAGAGGTTCCTGTCTCCCCAGCCGTCCCCCCCGATGGGTGGGTGCTCGGCATTGATAGAGCTGCGCCGCCGTGGTGTGGTGACATGCCGTATGTCAGGCCGAGCCTGGAGCCGGTGAAAACTTGCATCGACTCAGACAATTGGCAGTTTTGCCAATGACCGGGTGGGCGGAGCTTTACCAGGTCCTGAGTCCCTCAGGGGACAGTGCCAGGTGGGTGGGAGTGGCAGGGCTGTCCAAGGCCCTGAACCCACCAGTGCTTGCTCACTCTCCCCCTCTCTCCTGATCTGCAGGGTCCTCCCTGGGCCTCAGGTTCAGCCATTCCCCTTTCCGGCCCCACCCAGGCTATCCCCTAAGGTCAAGGGCACCTGAGGCTCTGGGGTCTCTAGGCCTGGAGCCGGTCCCTCTCCCTCTCTACGTCCAGCCCTCAGGAACAGCTTCCCCTGGTCTTGAACACACACAGCTGTACACACAGATGGCGCTGGACCCCAGGGCCAGGAGGGCAGACCCAGCTCTCGGGGATCACATTCCCACACAGGCAGCCAGACTCTGCTGTTGTCATGGAAATCAGAGCGCCTCTCTGGCCTCTGTCCTTGTCTCCCTGCTGTCCCTGGCTGGCCTGTCCCCAGAGCTGTGCCACTCAAGTGTGGCACTGGGAGGAGCTGCAGGAGAGATGGCCCCATCCAGGGCTGTGTGGGCAGACCCCAGCTGCCCCAGGTGGTGGGCCTTGGTGGGGGAAGACCCCAGAGTCGGAGGTGAGGCCTCGAGATGCGGGGACTTGGTGCAGGAGACGCAGGGCCCACACAGCTGCCCAGAGACAAGGGCACGGCCTGCTGGTCACACACGTCTGTATGGGCCAAGGCGCTGGACAGGCCCAGGACACCAAGCCTCTTTCCTGGAGTCCAGCCAGGCCAGTTTCCTTCGAGCCCAGCTGAACAGTGTTGACCCAGGTGGGACCGGGCAAGGGGACCTTAGCGCTGCCCCGGGACTTGGCTCCTGATGGGAGCTGGTGTCTGCACGTCCTGCGGGTGCGTGGGTGGGCTTGTGGCACAGGTCTCCGTGGGCGTCTGTGGGCGTTGGTGGCTGTGGCAGGGGATGGAGTTACATAAGCTGCCGTGTGTGGTGAGGTTTCTCTACCCAAGGCCTTGACGGTGGCGCTGCTGGTCCTGAGCAGTGGGGAGCAGCCCTGGAGGTTGGAGAGAAGGAGGCTGGCCGGAGGAGGAGGGTGGGGGGAGGGAGGAGGAAGGGTGCAGAGGGGCCAGCATCAGTCGTCCACGTTCCCGTCAAGTTACTGCGTTTTTTTTTTTTTTTTTGGTAGTGGGGATTGAAGCCAGTGCTCTACCACTGAGCTAAAGCCCGTCTTTTAGTTTTTATTCTGGGGCAGGGTCTCACCAAGTAAGTTGCTGAGGCTGGCCTCCAACTTGCGATGCTCCTGCCTCAGCCTCCTGAGGCTCCGGGGTCACAGGTGCAGCCGTTGCACCCAGCCTCACCCCCACTTCTGTGCTGGAGGACGCACGGCCCTCACCGTGTCGGCTACGGGCTGCCAGGGGGCTCACCAGCCAGGTCCAGGGTGCGCAGGGCCAGGAGGCTCCGGGGAGAACCTGCTTCCTTCTCTTGCCCACAGTCCTGGTGTGGGGCTCCTTCCCCCAGCTCCAACCCAGGACATGGCTCTGACCTCTGCGGCCTCCCTCCTCCACCGTGAAGGACCTGTGATCACGCTGGCCACTTGGATGAGCCAGGAGACCCTCCCTTCTCGAGGTCCACCAGAGGAGGCCCCTCTGCCTGGCGAGGTAACATTCCTACAGGACACGGCGGTTCTGAGATTAGGGTGTGGTGTCTTTGGGTGGTTATTCTGCTCACCCCAAAGACCCTGGTGAAACCAGGAACCCCATGGAGTTACCTCACAAGCCCCCTCTTTCTACTAAAATAGTGGACCTCTCGGCAGTGAAGTGGACCTTAGGCGTCTGGTCCGAGAGGTTCCCACGGCACATCCCCCAGGCCGCCCGGCGCCCTCCTGCCCAGCTTGCCCATGCGCAGGTGACCGTTGCTGTGATCCTTTCCTTGCGTAGCCTTGTCCTCAGAGGCCAGGCGGCGGGTTCTGGGCTTGGACGGAGTCCCTTCACACCTCCTCCGTCCCCTTCAGAGTCTAGGCCTGCTGGACTGCTGTGCCGTCCCTGCAGGGCCCTTCCCGTCCGGCACCTCTGACCCTCTCTCCTGGGTGTGGGCCCCGATGCCCTCAGGAGCCTG